>NC_091120.1:158639487-158894487 GCF_040183065.1 Periplaneta americana | reverse complement strand
ATGGCTTGTCAGTATATTTTTTCATTAATAAACTTCCTCCTATGTAATCGTGAAAACTTTGCAACTAATTCAACAGTTCATGGTATAAATACTAGTCAATAAGACTTTCATACTCCATCGACAGGTTTATCATGCTATCAAAAAGGTGTTCGTTATATGGAAGTAACAAATTTTAATAGGCCCAAGCCTCCCTATGGATGTAACAAAATCAAACTCAAAACATTACATCATTTAAGGCAAAATTAAAGGAGAACCTAATTTCTTACGCCTTCTATTCTGTAGATGAATTTATAGCATTCAATAACGCTGCATGAATATTTCTGTCATATATAAGTATCGATACTAACCTCTTGTATTGTACTAATATATTGTAAAAACCTTCTGTATACAGGTGTTTCAAAAATACGGGGCATAATTTCAGGTATGTATTTCCCACATGTAGACAATCAAAATAGTTCATTACAACATGTGTCCGGAAATGCTTCATTTCCGAGTTATGGCCTTCACAACATTGAAATTCACCGGAACGTTTTTCTTTCCGCAGGTCGTTGTCATTACAGAAGATGTTCAAAATGTCCACCTCCTGCTTGAATACAGACCTCACATCGATGTCTCATTGACCTGCGAACACGATCCCAAACTCCATGAGTATTGCGTATGTCCTCAGAACATGCCACAATTCGATTCCGAAGGGATTCCAAATCAGACACCGGAGACGAATAAACCAATGATTTTAAATGGCCCCACAAGTAGAAATCGAGAGGGTTCAGATCAGGTGAGCGTGGAGGCCAAGCAATTGGGCCACCTGTACCTATCCATCGACCAGAAAACCTTCGATCCAAGTACCGGCGAGCCGTACGACTGAAGTGTGCAGGAGCGCCATCATGTGTTGACGATTGATCAGTGCAGTGTCTTCTAAAACATGAGGTATTGTGTTTTCCAGGAAGTTTGTGTACGCCTGCCCCGTAAGTCTGTTTACAAGTACATGGGGTCCAACTAATCGATCACCAATGATACCGGCCCACATGTTGAGGGAGAACCGCACCTGGTGATGAGATGGCACAGTTGCACGTGGGTTTTCATACGCCCATACATGCTGATTGTGGAAATTTGTTATGCCATCTCGTGTGAACTGTGCTTCATCTGTAAATAATACTAAGGCAGGAAAGTTCGGATTTACACCACACTGCTGCAAGAACCACTGACAGAACCTAACTCGTGCAGGGTAATCTGCTGGTGACAGGGCCTGTACACGTTGCAAATGATAAGGATACAATTCATACTCTTTCAACAGTCTCCAGACAGTCGTATGAGGAACATTGACTTGCAACGCTACCCTTCGTGTGCTGATAGAAGGAGTCATGTTCACAGCCTCCAGAATCTCCTCCTGTACTTCTGGAGTTGTAGATCTTGGTCGTCCCCTTCCCAAACCAGGAGAGTTAAATTTTCCATACTCGCACAGACGGTAATGGAGACGTACAAATGTCTTCCGATCTGGACATTGTCGCTGTGGGTACCTCTCCTGGTACAAACGACGAGCCAGCGCAGCATTGCCGTCCGTCCTACCGTAGCCTACATGAAGTGTATCTCTGCCAGCTCTTGATTGAATACATGTCGCACAATCTAACGCCTACACAACACTGAATGTAGCCTTCGCCTCGGAATGAACTGTCAGAGTGCCCTCTTAATGTCTCCTTTGACGGCAACGACCTGCGGAAAGAAAAACGTTCCGGTGAATTTCAATGTTGTGAAGGCCATAACTCGGAAATAAAGCATTTCCGGACACATGTTGTAATGAACTATTTTGATTGTCTACATGTGGGAAATACATACCTGAAATTATGCCCCGTATTTTTGAAACACCCTGTATATTTCAACTAGACCATAGATGTCCATTTGTAACTCGTACGAGGTAACCCCTGGCGTAAGCAACCCGCAGCGCATATTCTTTAATGTCGTTTTTCCTATTTTATATGGAAAGTTATTGACCTTAGCAGAGCATGCTTGACGTGCAATATCTACTGGTTCTATAGGCGTTTGGATACCCATGAACTAAACTATGGCTATGATTAAGACTTTGTAGTACTACTAAGATTTTTTTGACATGTTCTATATTCTAGCTGTGAAGCGATGTACAAATACTATGGAATGTAAATACAATACAATACAATACAATACAATACAATCCTAGTAAACACAACTTGGCGATTTATTAGGATCTCAAAAACAGATTCGGGCCAGAGCTTCGAGGAACATTCCTGTGAGTGTTTACCAGCTGGTCGGTAATGCAGCATTTATTCATAAGGAAAAAATAAAATAATGAAAGGATGTGAGAAATAGGAAGTGGAAGAGAAAAAGGAATGAAAGTTATAGGATTAAATTAAATTAAGAGTGAGAAAAGGAAAGAGTAAGAATACAATACAGCCAACAAGAATAAAGAGAGTAGAAAAATGGAAACAAAAAGAAGAATAAAGCTAAAGAAGAAGGAGTTCCGTAGCAAACAGGAATGAGAAGAGAGACGTGGAAAAAGACAAAAGAAATATGAACGAAAGAAAAGAAGCTACGGGATAAAGAATAAAGGAAAAATCAAAAAGAGAAAAAAGAAACAAAACGAAAATGAGAAGGGATTGAAGAATGAAAACTGGACAGGAAAAAAGTTAGAAATAAGGAAAGAGAGAACAATAAATTAGGAAATAAAATAGATGTGAAACAAAATAAGGAAGCAAGAAGGTAAAAAGTTAAGAATTCAGAAAAGAGAGGAATAAATAAAGGAAGGAAGGAAGGAAGAAAAAGAAATGCATGGAAAAAGACATAAAAGAAAAATAGATAGATAGATAGATAGATAGATTTTATTTAGTTTAGTATGTTATTTTACTACGCTTTATCTACATCTTAGGTTATTTAGCGTCTGAATGAGATGAAGGTGATGATGCCGGTGAAATTAGTCGGGGTCCAGCACTGATAGTTACCCAGCATTTGCTCATATTGGGTTGAGGGAAAACCCCGAAAAAGACCTCAACCAGGTAACTTGTCCCGACCGGGAATCGAACCCGGGCCACCTGGTTTCACGGCCAAACGCGCTAGCCGTTACTCCATAGGTGTGGACGATAAATAGACAGACAGACAGACAGACAGTAGATAGATAGAAATATTAGAACGGAATAAGATAGAAAATAAGTAGAGAAAAATGATGGAAGAAAAACGAAAAGGAAAGAAGAAGGGAAGAGAGGAAGGAGTGTGGTGCTGGGGTGAGTTGTACAATGGGGATGAGCCGTTTGATGGAATCAGAGTGCGCAGTCATTTAGACTAAATCAACCATGTAATCTAGCAGAGGGCGCAAGTTCACACTTTGGAACATCATTTCTTCGAGAAAACCCCTTTATACAGCTCCTATACTATTTTTGTCACTTTACTTCTCTTTCTCTATTCTTCTTCTCTTTCTATTCTTTTCTCTTTGAATGGAGTGACGAGTCTTGAATACTAGAAGGAAACTTTCTTCATCTTTTTGCACATGTCCCTCTTGCCTCGCCACTCTGTCTCTTTCCCTCCCTTCTTTAGACATAGCGTTAAGCTAACCCTACTCACACACACACACACATACACAAACGCACCACCGACTTCTTTTTTCCCTCCCCTTCCGCCTTCGGAAGTAGTTCTTCTTAGCCCAAGTAAACTCTCCACCTCTCTTCAATGCACTTCAATTTTGGCGAACGTTTCTTTCATTTCATTCATTCTTTCTCTTCGTAAACTTCAGATGACTTCTTATTCTCTGAGAGCCGCTGCTCTCTTCACCTTCTTCCACGTCTTCTCCACTATTGTTTCCACTATTATATTTCTCCTCCTGCTTCTAGTTTTTTTTTTGGTTCGTATATCGCTCATCTTCCTAGGGGCTTGTGTTATGTCAGGAATATGACGTATAAAATGCTGCGACACACACACATGCACACTAGCGCCACAAAAAGTTGAGGAAACAAATTATCTCTGCTATGTCAACATGTCCGACGGGCGCACCGCTGTTTTTATAAAACCGCATATGCGTTCCGGTTCAAGAAGTAAGCACACGGAGCCAGTAAACATCACAATTCTGTATATATAACAGTGTTCACTCTCCCTTATTTTTAATTGGTAGTAGAACTAAACAGCTTCAACAGTTTAATTAGTACACAACGAAATTAATTTAGTTATTTCATTCATATTTCAGAATTCGCGAAAGAACAACAATGCCAGAAACAAGTGAACTATTAACCAACACATTGACTGCAGGTAACAAATTCTATGTGGCCTAGGTCAGACAGTAATCTGAGCGTGAAAATACGTAGCGTAACATTAAATTGCTGCAAATAGTAACTATAAAATATCCAATTACCACAGATATATACCCGACTTCAAATGGCTTCATGCATTATTAAATTTAACCTATGTAAAATAATTTTTATGCAAAACTATGGATTAATGAAGGTGAAAATGTATATAAAATCATCATTAGTCCATTGTCATCAGTTGTTTAGAAACATCACTACGAGCTGGAAGAAAATTGATGCAATTTGATCGTATTCTCCAACCTTACTTGTTAGCGGGCCGCATTGACATGTACGAGAGGTCAAGGGCCGGATTAAAGGAAAAGTAAGTTAAAATTTAAAGTCAATTTTCTTAGTGCACACACGTTGTAAGTACTAATTTCTTAATTTTGAGGAAAACAAGTTTTAATTTTCAATACTTAATTACAATTCAATTAACATCTATTCTCAAAAAGTAAACATAACATAGGAAACTCTTAGTATTCACTTCCCACATTTGTGCACAGTAAAGATACACCTCACAGGACTCCGATTTTGTACTCAACTCAATTTGACCGGAAAATGTACTTAACACATGTGTGCACTAAGCCAGCCATGTAAACTTATGTCCATAGGCGCAAGCGCGCGCTTTAGAGCTCAGAAGAGCTAATTCAATGGATAAAAGGAAGAGAACTTATTAAAACTGTAGCCTAAGTTTTCATTTTAATGCTCATTTTTCACAAGTTTGCTTTTTTTCAAAAGGAATATTTTCTCAACTTTTTTTTTACAGAAAATTGAAATTTTCAGATATGTTTATTTAGTAGCCTTGCAAGTACTGAAACAATATTTTCGTAAATCTAATATATCTTAAATACGTAATATTGAAGATGGGTATATTGAAAATTTTGAAAATACTCGCATGGAAAATGTTTGTAAGGAAATTAATTAACAAAGCAACTATTGTTACATCATAAACAAAAGATATGTGCCCATGTGTTGGTAAAACGTCAGCTCTATAGCTTCAGCAGAATTCGAGAAAATAATTTAATATTCTGATGATAAGAAGTTGCGCACCAATATCACCTTAAAAGCATAATGCGATAAGAGTTTTTTTATGTAATGTTAGTTGCAGTTAAAACATATACCTAGGTAACTTTGCTTTGTACTATAATATTGTTTTGATTAATTCATTGATTACTTTTATAAGGCTAAAGATATCATCAAGATCAATTCCAACTTATTATGTCATACTCTCTTTCTTTGGGATATCACTTTCTTTAGGAGTGATGTGTTTCATTCACTTAGTACAGTATAGTTGTACTACTATGGAATTTATGTGAATATTCCTTCTTAACTCTTTGTTATATTGTTGATGTTTAAGACACAACTCCAATATTAAGACATTGGTGTTAGTACTTTTTGTTTTACAGACAATATACTGTATATCAAACAGAAAGAAGTCGTATAAAAGTAACGACATAAAATTTCACGTTCCGTTTGAAGTTTGTACACCACTGTTTTCTTAATCCAACAGGCTGCTTATTCATATACATAATCCTTCCCCCTTCCATACCTAGCGCTTGATGCCGTCACACGACGCCAAGGTCAGAAAAATGTGCTTGCTTTGACATCACTGCACTAAGCCATCAATATGCATGTTAAAAGAAAAAATAAATAATACACAAATGTACAAAAACATTGGGAATCATAGTCAAAGTTCAACAACTGTTTGAATGCAGTTCACTAATGTTTAGGCGTTTTCGTAACAATCGAATTCGTCACGGTAGGTTTTGTAACATTGCACGCATTGTATTCTTCACCTGACATAATTAGGAACATTGAATCCAGACGTTTGAGATGGGGAGGGCATGTAGCACCAATGGGCGAATCCAGAAATGCATATAGTGTGTTAGTTGGGAGGCCGGAGGGAAAAAGACCTTTAGGGAGGCCGAGACGTAGATGGGAAGATAATATTAAACTGGATTTGAGGGAGGTGAGATATGATGATAGAGACTGGATTAATCTTGCTCAGGATAGGGACCAATGGCGGGCTTATGTGAGGGCGGCAATGAACCTCCGGGTTCCTTAAAAGCAAGTAAGTAAGTAAGTAAGTAAGTGTTTTGTAACAATGCCATGTTCTGTTACAGAATATGTTTTGTCATACGGTTTTTTTGTGACAAAGCGTTCCGTCATAGTCTCGATTTTCGGGTCTTCAAACAATTACCAATGAAACAAAACATAGAGATCAGTATTATCCAAACTCTCCACGTCATGGTGTATATTAGAAGTTTCACTCTGGAGCGCCTGGAAAAAATGATACAGTGAAGGATGGTGTTTTCCAATCAATGTGTTAAGATGTCTGTACCACGCCTCGCAAGTGTTTGTTGTTCTCGGAAGCTTCTCCAATGTCCGGGCATAACAGTTCCTAGTACAGTGGTCGTCAGCACTCGCTGAAATGTGCAATGGGTACGCGGTGCCGTCCAGTGCGCAGTGTCGTGCAACACGGAGAGATAGAGAGCATACCCACTAGCAGCTACGAGAGCACTATAGTGCATTGCGTTTTCAGCGGGTAAGAGAGGCTAGCCCCAGCGTGCTCTGTGCTGACGACCCCTGTCCTAGTAGATCAGGTATGCTCATTTTCTGACTCGCGATTACGTTCTGTAATCACAACCTTCGAATGTAGAGCGTGCTGTTCCTCGTTCGAAGCTCGACGGATGGCTGCGGAAGGCAGTTCAAGTACTTAGTAAACGTACGAACATTGCAGGACAATGGCACAGTCAAAAGCTTCTGTAAGAAAACGATCATTCCATATAGTGTGGGAGGAAGACAATTTTTGTTGTGCGTTCGGTGAAAACGTGAACTGTTTACTATGTTGTAAGGTACTATCAGGAATACTACTGAGCAACATAAAACGACATTATACGCTCTGTTACACAGAACATGTCGAAGTGAGAGGGAAGCTGTTTTCTGTAATATGTATTCATATACCAACGTTATTACTACTACTGCTGTTTGATTTTATTCCAAAAGAAATAAATGTTATGATAAAATAATTTTTTCAGGGGTGCAACGTGCACTACAGTTTCAAGAATTGAAAGCACTTCATGAAAGGTCAAACATTAAAGAAAGTCGAACAATTAGTGCCTGAATAAAATGTAGTTAATTATACCTCCGTACTGGAAGAGCTCAAATGTGAATTCACAGAACACAGATTTAGTGGTTTTATATGTATGGAGAGTGATATTAATCTTTTTGTCAATCCTTTCATAGTAAATGTACAATCCGTGAGAGTGCAGTTCCAGGATGCGTTAATTGATTTACAAAGTGACGTAAAATTCAGAAATGCAGAGAATATAACTTGACAAGAATAGAAGTGTTAAAAAAATGAACAAAAGGAAATATCCCGAGATCAGCTTATTCGCTGTCACTATGTTAGCTACCTTCGCCTCGACATGTGTGCGAACAATTATTTTCGAGAATGAAGGTTGCTAAATCCAAATATAGGTCCCGATTAACAGATGAGCATCTTTTGAGCCAGCTGCGCATTGCAGCAAATTCGTTGGAAATAGATTTTCGATTACTTGCAGAAAAGAATGCAGATATTGAATAGACTGCAATGTATGGTGAAATATGAAAATAACACTACATATGATATAATAATATCATAACTATATTAAACATAATTAAATAATAATTCAATAACTGAATATTAGTGTATACTCCTTCCTTTTTCAAATTCAGTTTATTATCCGTACTTGTTAGAGTATGAGAGCCATGACACGGGCGGTGCTGCAATGTAGTTGCGGAGCCCAGTCCGTACACTGTGTGTGTTATGCAGTGCAGCATCATCCGTGTAATCGGAGCTTTTACAGTTTTGAGCATACCTGTAGTAGATGGAGAGAAGATGGGTACCTGCTTCCTCTGCCACGTAATCAGTGAAGCCAATATCACAAAAAAAAAAAATTGAGCGCCAGGGTCTGAGAGACTGATATTACAACTTGAGGGTTAAACTGTTGTTAGATATGCATGGCCATGTGGATCTATAGGACGTGGGTAGTTTGTTACCTATTGGAGGACACTAACTCCAGCATCTGTGTCAGCTTCTGCTCGCAGAGCACACTGAAAGAGGTAAGTGACCTACACTTTGCTCTGAATTCTACTTCTTGGACTAGTGGCTTGTGCAGCAAATGCTGCTGCAAACTAAGTTCGTTAGACGTTCAAATATAAATTTTTCAGAATCATTTTCACTGAAGAATACTTGTCTTTTTGATAGTTATTTGCTTCCATAATAATGAAACATACTTCCTCTGAATGGATTTTTTAGGCCAAATACTTTTTCTTGAACCTATCCAACTTCACTTTTTGAGTTTCAACGCGAAAACGCAAGTATCAATGTCAGGACGATAGCAGTAGCTATTTCAGGTCATTGTGGATTGTAGGCAAAAGTTAAAAAAAAGTCAGGTTTGCTAAGCTTTCGAACAATAGCATTTTCGTATAGCTGCTGCATGTAGAACTTGAAATGTAGAGCCTAAAATCATTTTATCCTACTAAGGGATCTGGAGACTACAAAATTTTCTAGGCCTCCTATTTTATCAGTAAGTAATACTTTTTTATCTTTCCTTAGGAACTGTAATTTTTGCGCTCTCTCGAGCCAATACTGAAGGCAATGACACATATCAATATCTACACTACACCGCCATTAAGTATATAAAGACCCAACCCCACTGGTTTAATAAGTATAAAAATATTTGATTTTTATTAACAATATTATTATCTTACTTAAGTTTTGTAGTTATATATAGCAGTCACTCAGTAAATTATAGAAATGAAGATCTAAATTAAGATATTCTCTACATTTACTTACACAACCTCAAAACGTTTCACTTTCATGTCATCAAGATAGCATCAATATTATGTACAATTAATGAAGAATAGACGCATCACGATACTAACTATAATAATATTTAATTTCTAATGGTAATAATGTCATCAAACCACCAATACACAGCTGTACTCAGAAAATTATACACTGCAGAATCAGTTTTTAATAACAAATTGAATTGAGCTCTAAATATGTCGGCAATCCTGGAGGTCACGGCCTTCGTG
Organism: Periplaneta americana; assembly: GCF_040183065.1. Classification (NCBI taxonomy): domain Eukaryota; kingdom Metazoa; phylum Arthropoda; class Insecta; order Blattodea; family Blattidae; genus Periplaneta; species Periplaneta americana. Next base: position 158,885,104 of record NC_091120.1, on the reverse strand, counting down.
TAATAGTCTATTGTTTATTATAGTGTGTGTTTTGTTCTGAAATTCAATCAAGTCGGCCATGATTCAATAAAATTAGTTCTCAAAACTGACAACAGATGGATTTTTGAAAATAGGAAAGTTATGTAGGAAAATTGACATTTCACTGAAAACAACTATTTTTCCGAAAAATTTTGGATGCCAGGCATGAAAATGAGGGGTCACTCATTAAAATCCGTTCAGCAGTTTTCCCGTAATTTCCATTACCAGTTCAAATTATATATATAGATATGGCTGGTCTACAATTTATTAATCTCAAACGAATATTTCTGATGTCGAACCCATGACTCAGTTATGTGGGACTGACACAATTCCCATACAGGGTGTTTCAGACGGCTAGGCAGCTAATCAGAGCCGTGTAAGTGAGCGGGGACCTGGGAGCCGCTGCATGCAGCCAGTTCCCATGGCTCCTGCGAGAGCTGCACACAAGATGGTTTCAAGTCACTGAAATAGCAGGAATAAGTAAAAGCTAACGTTACTGATTCAGGGGGCTGAAGCTCACGTATCGATTCCTCAAGCAGCTCGTTAAACTTATACATTAAATATTGTTCCTTTCGCTTTATATAATTCAGTTGTTCTCCTAGACTTCGGAAGAGGAACGAAATTGTGGAACGAACTTATACACAACGATTACGCTACTGAAATAGAATCAGTTAAAGATACAATATAGCTCATTAAGCTGAACATTGGAATTTTACTTCATAATTCGACGTACCACGATAAATGCGTTGATTCACATTCCTACATCATTGACCGCCGAGATTTCTAATTCGTCTAATACAAACTTTTGTTTGTTACAAATTCTTCTCTATCAGTTAACTAAAAATTAAATTAATTTATTTTGTACAGGGCATATCAAAAGTCCAATACCACTTTCAATATTTCATTACACAAAAACTACTAATGATAGCACTTTCAAACACACGTCAGTTTAAAGTCAAACTCTCAAAGTTCGTTTTACACCTTACAGAGATTCAATGTGTGAGCCACGAATGACTCCGCAGATGTCCAAACGATAATCAAACTCTTCCCATACCCTTTTCAACATATCCTCTGTGACCGTGGGGGCAGCTTCTCGAATTCTGGTTTTTAGTTCCTCTAAATCACGTGGCAAAGGCAGTACAAACACACGGTCCTCATTGAACATGAGCGTGATTCACCAAAGGTGAATGTTTTCTGCATGTTGTCACAACGAAAACTGTACGGACCTTTCTTCTTCATTGAGGCTACTGTGACTGGACATTCATATCTGGACATGTTGGAACAAGACAACTTAGACAAGATCTCGATGACGATTTCATCTTTCAGCAAGCTGGAGCTCCGCCACATTTCCACAATGCAGTTCGTGCTTACCTGAATAAGGAGATGTCTGATCGTTGGATAGGACGTGCTGGAGTAAGGGACATGTTTCATGACATGGCCACCAAGGTCACCCGATATGACTGCATGTGACTTTTTTCTATGGGTGTATCTAAAGGACCGTGTGTTTGTACCGCCTTTGCCACGTGATTTAGAGGAACTAAAAACCAGAATTCGAGAAGCTTCCCCCCACGGTCACAGAGAATATGTTGAAAAGGATATGGGAAGAGTTTGATTATCGTTTGGACATCTGCCGAGTCACTCGTGGTTCACACATTGAATCTCTGTAAGGTGTAAAACGAACTTTGAGAGTTTGTTTGAAAGTGCTATCATTAATAGTTTTTGTGTAATAAAATATTGAAAGTGTTACCGGACCTTTGATATGCACTGTATATAAAATCGAAATATTATATTGACACTATCGTGGAGAAAAATGGAGCGTGTGAACTGAACAGAGAGAATAAGAAATGAAGATGTGTTAGACAGAGTGGGTGAAAAAAGAATGGTGTTGAAACTGATGAGAAAGACAAAAAAGGAATTGGTTGGGTCACTGGCTGAGAGAAAACTGCCTACTGAAGGATGCACTGGAAGGAATGGTGGAAGGGAGAAGAGTTTGGGGCAGAAGAAGATATCAGACGATAGACGACGTTAAGATATGTGGATCATATGCGGAGACTAAGAGGAAGGCAGAAAATAGGAAAGATTGGAGAATGCTGGATTTGCAGTGAAATACCTGCCCATGGGCGGAATATGTATGTATGTTATGTTATGTTTTATTTAACGACGCTCGCAACTGCAGAAGTTATATCAGCGTCGCCGAATGTGCCGGAGTTTTGTCCCGCAGGAGTTCTTTTACATACCAGTAAATCTACTGACATGAGCCTGTCGCATTTAAGCACACTTAAATGCCATCGACCTGCCCGGGATCGAACCCGCAACCTTGGGCATTGAAGGCCAGCGCTATACCAACTCGCCAACCAGGTCGACATGTATGTATGTATGTATGTATGTATGTATGTATGTATGTATGTATGTATGACACTATCGTTATTATTACTGTTACCAACTTCCTAACAGCATAAATACGAGTAAATACATAAATAATGTAACTGAGGAGTTGGGTGCAATAACAATGTTAATATATCGTATTTACCGACCAAACATTTCAATTGTACTCACCAAGATTTGAATCCAGGTTACCAGTGCCTAAAACTGACGCTGCGACTCTTTGACTAATGAAGAGTTTTCATTGTTTCCAAACGCTTCATTCGCTATTTTAACAACTTGGCAAGGCATTATTATATGATCACTGATCTTACAGAAAAGTCTATTGCTGTTTATCTGGCTATCTTATAATGTAAGTATATTACAGTATTTACTTCGTAATTAATCAATCTTATGTTAAGGCGTTACATACTAATAAAACTTAAAATTTGTAATGTATAATATTAAAGAACAACTAGCTACGAAATATCGGCGTTAGCAGGGTAACGCGCTTACTGTATTTTACCTAGCTCCTCAACTGAACACTGGACATAAAAAAGGCTGTAAGTGCTAAGAGACAAACCGTAGACAAACGGCATTCTTGTGCGACTGGTAATGCAATAAATCTATGGGAGAAGCTAGGGTCTAAATAAAATTACAATGGGGCATCATTTTTCTTGGTGGATTGAGCCAGGAACATAAGCTCTTTTCTTATTTCTTAAAACAACTAATTTTCAACGATATTGACACAACTTTTTATGTCCAGTCTTCAATTAATAATGAACGAAAGCTACATCTAAGTCTTTATTCTCCCATAAAATTGATAGGTAAGGTAGGTAGGTAGGTCAATAGGTAGATGAGTAGACAGATAGGCAGATAAACGGGTAGATAAATAAATGAATGAATAAATAAATAAATAAACAATAAATATAAAAACACAAAAATAACACAAATAAGTAAATAAACAAACAAATAATATAAATAAATAAATAAATAAATAAATAAATAAAGTAAAGAACGAATGGAAGATTAAACGAATGAACGCGTAAACGAGTAAATGGATGAATGAATGAATGAATGAATAAATAAAGAACGAATGGGAGAATGAACTCGTAAATGAGTAACTAAATAAATGAATAAATAAATAAATAAATAAATAAATAAATAAATAAATAAATAAATAAATAAATAAATAAATAAATAAATAAATAAATAGATAAATAAATAAATAAATAAATAAAATAAAGAACGAATGGAAGGATGGAAGAATGAACTCGTAAACGAATGAATGATTGAATGAATGAATAAATAAATAAATAAATAAAGAACGAATGGAAGAATGAACTCGTAAACGAGTAACTAACTAAATGAATGAATGAATAAATAAATAAATAAATAAATAAATAAATAAATAAATAAATAAATAAATAAATAAAGAACGAATGGAAGGATGAAAGAATGAACTCGTAAACGAATGAATGAATAAATAAATAAATAAATAAATAAATAAATAAATAAATAAATAAATAAATAAAGAATGAATGGAAGAATGAAAGAATGAACTCGTAAACGAGTAAATAAATGAATGAATAAATAAATAAATAAATAAACAAATAAATAAGTAAACAATTGAATATATATACATCAATAAATACAATAAGTGATTAAGTAGGCCTAAGTAAATATATAAATGAACAAGCAAGCAAGCAAACAAGCAAACAAAAAATTAAATAAATGTATGAACCAAATAAATAAAGAAGTAAACAAATAAATGAATAAATTTATAAATCAATTATTATTTTAATGATTACTTAAATATATAAATAATAAGTAGACCTAAGAAAAATAATTAATCAAATACACAAAAAAGTAAAGACAAAGATCACTGGAATACTGCAATGTGAACGTTCTACTATTTACTCATAACTCCACAGTACGAGTAGACCTACTTACAGGCCTATTCATTAGTTCCTTTGTTCCTGATACGAAGATGTGACTTTGCCATGCCTTCCTGTCGGTTCTTGCTATTGATTACGCCACTGTTGCGCGAAGCCGAGCTCCCGGCGTGACAGCTAATCTGCGGACCTGACCGACTCCTGCTCCTTCATTTCGTTTCACCTGCTAAGATACACCCAAACCCCAGCAGCAATTACCGCGGCCCCTAGGGACCTGGCCCGCCCCACGTCGGAGAGCGTGAGTGGAGCAAAGCCCTCCCAGGTGAATACGTCTCCACGCACGAAGAAGTCTACGGCTGCGTCTGTCTTATGGCCAAGAAATAGACTTCAAGGAATTCATTAATAATCAATCCTGTGTCATCCATCTATGAGAGACACTTACGAACTCGGTCCAATAAAAAAAATGGTTTATTTAACGACGCTCGCAACTGCCGAGGTTATATCAACGCCGCCGATGTGCCAGAATTTTGTCCCGCAGGAGTTCTTTTACATGCTAGTAAATCTACTGACATAAGCCTGTCGCATTTAAGCATACTTAAATGCCATCAACCTGGACCGAGAACGAACCCGCAACCTTGAGCACAGAAGGCCAGTGCTGTACCCAGGCCGACTCGGTCCAATAGATGACACACACAAACACACAGAGGTCGAACCATTCCGCATATATAAACATACCTATTGTACAGGAAAACCTTGAGATCAGTAAAAAGAAACTTAAAAAATTCTCAAGATTGCACTACACCTTTTCCAGTTGTATTTCAGAAAATATCAATTGTATTTCAGATTTGTCATTTGTTTTTCAGATTAGTCAATTGAATTTCAGATAGTATCAATTATATTTCAGAAAACATCAATCGTATTTCAGATTTGTCAATTATATTTCAGAAACTATCATTTGTATTTCAGAAGTTACGGTTGGCACCTTATTCTCCAATGTTAAATCCAATCGAGATGATTTGGTGTAAAGTGAAGACGTACGTAAAAACCCATCTTGGAATTCCTGGTGTCATAGCTCCTGGTGTTGTAGGCTAATTTACCTACTGTAGAGAGTAAAATCGATGAAGCAACACACACAATATTGTTGGTGGTGATTGTGCTCGTGCAGTACAACACAGTACAATTCATCAAGCTGCAGCTTTAGCTATGGTGAATATGCCTGTCGGACGCTAAAATGCAATGGAGTTGAGGATTTTTAAAAATCCAATTTCCATTTTTTTAAATACATGTTAAAGTCTCAAGTAGGTCTACATTTGTTATTTTGTGAAATAAAAGTGACTATGTAATCTTAAATGAATTGCTTATTTTCTGAAATACATTCGCTACCATCTGAAATACAATTAGCAAATCTGAAATACATTTGATACCATCTGAAATACACTTGACAAATCTGAAATATCTGAAATTTCTGAAATTAAATTGACTAAACTGAAATACATTTGATAATTTCTGAAATACAATTGATATTTTCTGAAATATCAACTGGAAAAGGTGTAGTGAAAAAATAGGCTAACGTCTGCGGTACCTTCTGGTGAAGTTTTCCTATACGTCTCAATCTGCATGGGTTACGTAGTTTTCTGTTGATAATATAGTGGCAAATATTTCTGTTATACTGTATATCGTAACAATGTTACAACAAGTGTTAAAAATGATACCCTTGCATCCCAACGCAACTTCGAATGTGTTCTGCATTGAGCTGCGAATCCTCTCAGATATTCCTGAGTCGTCCCTTATTACCTGAAAGGCTCCTTCAATCCTCCGTTGCAATTCCTGAGGTGTAGTGATGTAAATAGTGTTAACCAGGCTTTTATACGATCCCAAACACAAAAACATCCATAGGATTAAAGTCTGGTGATCTAGAAGGCCACTGTACATAACCTCTATCTAACCACAGTTAACCCTAAATTGTAGTAGGATACCGAGCCAAACCTAGATGAAAATACGCTAGTAAACCATCATGCATAAACCACATGTTCTGACGTTGCTGCATTGTAACATTATCAACATCAAGAAGGTCTAGAACATTCTGGGGGAAGTGGTTAAAAATTGACTATTTTATGTTTCATAAAATTTCTGTAGTGTTGAAGCCAAAATGTAAACATTCATTTTCTTGTTTAATAGAAGTGTGTATTGCAAAGAATTCACAGCTTTCTTTGGAACTAATACTCTCATAGTCAGTGATATATCTTAAAAATATGTGCATTTTCTCGCAAACGATTCGTTTGCGGACCAATGTTTACTGGAATTTTTTACTTACATTAATTTGTACTTTTCATCTTTAAATAATTGGCCATAACTTTGAAATCACCTTGTATATTTATGATTCAAAATTAATGGTTGTCATAAACTAAGAGCGATGGATGTGTTGAACTTCAAGGGGAAGTTACTGAGGTAACCAACCTATGATAGAGAACGCAACCTTAGACTGTTACTGAAAATTTGTGCTGTGAGATGGGCATCCGTTTTGTGTATTGCTGGTTATGTTGCCATAAGAAATCGTGCTGTTCCATTTATGGCAGTGGATTATTACTCTCGGACACATTAGAACAAATGATGAAAACTTAAAAAAAAATCCGATTTGTAGTAAGTAACAATATTTCGCCGTTGTTCCTGCAATAACGCCTATGTGCAAAATATAAAATTTTTCAGTAGGAAAAGAAAACACATTTATTCATCCTATGGCAGCCGTACATAGGTGACTGAATTCTTACATTTTCGAAACAAAGAAATATAATTATTACATTATAGGAGATTTTTATTATTTGCTGTATTACTTTAAGCTATTTACCAGAGCAAAAATCTGAAAATCGATAAATATGTCACATAAGAGTTCTTGCAGGAACGACGACGATTTACCTGATTTTATATCAAATCTATGATTATACTACAGTAATGCCTTTCAAAAACGTAAGCACTTGATTTGAGAAAGGAAGGGTAATAACATATCTATGGTGTTGAACAGCAATCTCATGTGTTAAAATATCAATTTATAGGAGAGTGAAAAAAACATTTTAATATCTTGATCACGAATAAATATCCGCATAAAGTTTGTATCCATGACTTGATATACGATATCTTTGCAGAAGATTCAGAAAGACTTTTTTGATAGGGATATTGTGAAATCTTATTTTGTTCGTTTTTTTTTTTTTTACATACGAGGTTGGTGTTTAACACCATCCATAATTCCATATCCCGCATTTAGCAACATGTTTATGTGGAAAGAGGTATGCTCTTCAGATGCGACAATAATTTTTAAAATACCATTTCAGGAGTGCGTTTCCAGAAACAGGCACCAATGACTATCTCAGCCGTGGCGAGAACGTGACTCGCGAGACATTGTGGCTCGCAGTGATAGCTGTGGATTTCGCTTGCTTCTAACCTCCGCCAACCCCCACCCTCTCACTCACTGGAGTCAAACTCCGTTCCATTTGTATTTGTCTCTGACCTGCGAGTGGCATATGTCTCTCTCGAAACAATGTACGAAAGTTCCAAGTAGGATGGGAGGACGCATTTTTTTGCTGTCAATATGATGAGAATATTAAATGTATGATTTGTTCACAAGTATTACGAGGAAAACGGTTGTATAAATAAAACGGCATTTTACTACATGTCACTCATGAAACATTAAAAGGTTAAGTGTTATCATCATCATCATCATCATCATCATCATCATCTCTGTACATCGACCCTTTTTCAGCAGATGTAGGCCTTGGAATAATGCGGTTAGCTCTTCAATTTGAACTCACTGATTTACTATGTGATGTCAAATGAAAGCTAGATGTAAGGACTTAACAAATGTTGAACTTTCAAATCTTTGCCAAAAAATAAATATCCGAAGCTTCGTTCTTTCGCTTGCTCTGTTGAAGCCATGTTCGCTACAACTTACGTTTGTGAAAAATTATTTTCAACAATTAAAATAGTAAAAATCAAATTTAGATCACGACTGACAGACAAATACCTTCGTGATCAACTACGACTGGCAATAAGTGACATAATTCCTAATTTTGAAAATTTGTCGCAGAGACATTCTGAAGACAGTTAATTTTAGGTAGTGATATTGTTCATTTCTTTCTTCGTTACACGTACTAAACATTAGTTTGTAGCCTTGTACTGTATAAAATTATATTTAAGTGCTTGACGTAAGGAAAATGAAAATCCTTTAATAAATCAGACAGTTGCTTCACTTCCCCTTCGGGTGTCCGCCTCCCTCCATAGGTGCTATGCACGTTGCAGGTTACACAGTGGTGTCGGCGCACGATTACATTTTCGCCACCGCTGGACTATCTTGCGACAACTATTTTGAATCACCCGGTACATATGAATGTATACACAGGCCTATTGCTTTTATACTGTTATTTATCTGATGTACTGATGCTTCGAAAGCAACCGCGAGGAAAATCTAAGAAGGAAATGCGAAGACATCTTACAATCCAAAAGTGAATAAGTGAAAACAAGAAGATGAATTATTCCACTAGCTCTTCTCTTCTCGGAGCTGAGAAGAAGCGGAGAAATGGAGATAATTGCAAAACAAAGAGGAAATGTAACAAGCACTGTTCTGACTGTGCAAATATTGTTTCATACTATAGAGGTGGCCAAATATGAGCTTATGTACTGCGTACGAAAAGTAAAGATTACTCCTTCTAAAGCTAAGATTTTTAACGGAAATTGCGTCAAATTGAATGTATAACTGACGGTTTGACTAAAGCCTAATAGAAACAAGGAAGTATCTTTGCTAACTCAATAAGCGGTTGGTGCAAATGCATACAGAAACAATGTAAAGTATTTACGCTAGGATTGATTTACATCAAAACCTTTGTCACTTCATTTATGTGTATCTTTTCACGTCACAGAACTTTTTGTCTGTGACTGGTTACCAATTTGAAGCACAGGTTTTAGAGATGAACAATACTAACTGCCGCTCTCGCTCGCTGTGTTCTTTGCATTTGTCTTTGTAGTCTCGTCTCGTCATTCTCGTGCGCTTCGAGTCTCGCTCATCATTCTCGAAATAGCATTTGGTCGGCGTGGAAAGATTTCGTAACTTTGAATAACATACATCATTGAAATAAATAACATTATAAATGTTTAAATGAGACAAAAAGACAAAACAGAACAATATCTTAGTTATCAAAATGTTCTGGTTCTATTATATGATATTACCTATGGTTATATAAATAGAAAAAAAAACAATTCTCAAATAAATTTGCATTTCTAAGAAACATAAAACATAACGTTAATATCTTTTTGTGCGAGATCGTGCGTATTTGCTTGGTTTCCGCACAAAACCAATCCGCGGAAAGTCTAAAATTCCACATTCAGTATTCCCAACCTAACACACACAACAATTTTCCTCTTCTTACCCCTTAAGTGACATATTGATTTTACTGCTTTAGGCTTTTAACATATTATATTTAGAGACGTTCAATATAGTAATAATTATAAATTGGAAACTTATCACTGCAATTTCACCTAAATTGCACTGTTAATTATTGTTTTTAAATATTTGCAAAAATTAAGTAAACTCTACAACTCCACTAAAGTTACTGCATTCGTGATGCAAGTAACATTAAGGAAGCCGTGAAAAAGTCAACAAGATTCCAGACTCATCATAGACTGGGGGGGGAAAAAAAAGAAACGTATATCACGGCTTGCACAGAAAACATTTTAAAGCAACAATGTTGAAGATAGATATTTTTGTTTTGCAAATTTGCCGTCATTGAACAGAAACCAAGATGGAGATTTCATTGAAACTAATTAGAAATTCCTCTTTCAGGTATGTAATAAACGATCTTCGCACGTTTAGCTTTTTCAAACTTTTCCTCGAACATGAAAACTTTAACATACCGCTCTTGTAACGCATATTACTATTACTTGAGATTGCATACTTGATCCCAAGCGTATGAAAAGAAAATTCCTAGTTTTTTAATAAGGGCCTAGTAATTAAATAAAGCCTGGGGAACGGATTATTATACACTGAAAGGTAGAGATGTTGTTTCAAATAGACTACTTGATTGTTTATACATACATAACAGTTGTCAAAGTAGATACAAGTTCAGTCAGGTATGAACAACTGTAGTGATCAAGGGTACTTGATGTTCGGGACTTCGGGAGTGATCAATCTCGACGTCTCGAAACACTCACAAGCAGTCTTTACGTCAACGACGCGACGTATAGAACACTGTCGTGCGGGTTTTCGGCTTTGCGGGCGCTGTTAGTCTCGCTTTCTCGATCGTTGTTCATCTCTACTGCTTATTATATATCTTACTTAAAAACAATACATAAACAATCGATTTAGTTTTGTATAGATAATTTTTCATGTCTTATGTTAGCCAGGCCTATCATAAGGCATTAAATTGTTTGTTTTTATGTTTTTAATTGTTTATTTAACGGCGCTGTATCAAGTACCAGGGTTTCATTTTTAAATTCTAGAGAGTATTGAGTAAAAGGTTATTAAATTTGAGTTTTATTTATCGTCTCTCATTGCATGAATATTTAAAAAGATTAACACACATTTACAGGTTCAAAAGTTTCACTTCTATCGCGCAAAAGGGGCTGCACATTCAATTTGTTAATTATACTGACACAGTGGATGGAAGTCTTTTTACACTACTGCCATTAGTATACTATGCGTGGTGTGCCTCTGGAAGGATGGATGAGACTAAATGACAACCCTATGGGAGCATTAATAGACAGAAGGTACTTTAGATACAGACTTACACTTTCACAAGCTAGAGGTTGGAAATATTAGGCCTATATTGCTGTACACTGAGCTACAAAAGAAATGCCGAGACGAAGTCGCTATCGATTTGAAATATTATTATGTTACGAGGACTTCACTCTATGTATGAAATAATTATACAAACACATCTGAACTGGCCTGAATTTTCTAAAGAGTTTTTATTCCATGCAAAGGAGAAATGTGTAGTCTAGTTAATTGCTTCAATTAGATTCAATTTTCAGTTCCGTATATACAGGGTGTTTCCGGGTTAGTGTTACAAACTTTCAGGGATGATGGGGAAGGGCACATGTATCAATTTGAGACAGGAACCCTGGTCCGGAAATGACGAGTCGAAAGTTACAAGCAAAAATATTTGCGTGGAAATGAAATAATTTTATTCCTCTGTACACCTTATTTATGTGTATTTATCTGTACATCTTACACATACTGTATTCATCTGACGTTGTTTACGTTGTCTACTTACAGTATTCCAGTCAGTGCGCTGTCTGAGGGGTGGGGAAAGGAAACAACACTAAAGCAATGCAGATGGCGTAATGTGTAACGGACATGGTCGGTCCTGATATGCACGTCTGTAGACAGCAATGTATGTGTAGAGGCTGCAGTGTCCATTCGTTCTAGTGAAATGGAGGAGTACATGAGAGCGGAATATGCAGACCTCATTTTCGAATACGGATGAGCCAATGGGAACAGTAGTCAAGCTCACAGATTGTATCGGGAAAAGTACCCACGTAGGAGACATCCGGCCCATACCATCTTTCCACTACTGTTCCAAAGGTTAAGGGAAGGAGGACACGTGGTGCGAAATTACAATTCCATTTTCACACAACTATTTTTGCTTATAACTTTCGACTCGGTCATTTCCGGACCAGGGTTACTTATCTCAAATTGATACATGTGCCCTTCCCCATCATCCCTGAAAGTTTGTAACACCAGCCCGGAAACACCCTGCATAATACAATTTTATACGGTATTTATATTTATAATAATATTTATACATTTTTTGTTAATACAATATGAAACGTAACTGGCAGTGTATGTCGACTGCAACAATGACAACATACATGGATAATAAGGAAGACTGAACTATAATATAAACTGCAATTAATATTAGAAGAGAAAAATTCGCTCCGGCGCCGGGGATCGAACCCGAGTCCTTGGTTCTACGTACCAAGCACTCTAACCATTGAGCTACCGGATCGAATCCCCCTTCTCCAGTGTTTTTCCCTTTGTGGCCTCACGTCTGCCACCCTAGGTGAACTACCACCCACCTCACTCTCTGGGTAACAACGTTGCAATCTGTTCGTATCGTTCAACGACTTGAAATTAGAGGTTTTTAAATTTAATTTACACGAAAACCGTCCACATTATTGAAATACGCCAAAGGGATAAATGATTCTTTATTAGATTTTCTATCAATATGGACAAAAATCACTATCCTACTCGTAATAGTTACCGAATAAGAGGATGTTAAACATTTGGAAAAAAAAAAAAACTTTTTTTTTTTTTTTTTTTTTCCTGAGAGAACTATGAACTTTCCACCAATATGGCATTACAAGTTTTTGTTACATACAATTTGAACTATTCGCTCTGAAAATCTGCAGGGTTAATTCACTTCCACTCTGTATGGGGCGCACAATGGGTTAAAGAGTGCGTAAGTGTACGAACCCATTGCGGATCCAACTCTCGTAAAGCCAGGCAGCTGGTCTCAAAGGAAGAACAGATATTGAGAATCTCTTATCAGATGGACAGATAAATTCTCTTGATGTGAAAGTAGGTCAAAAGGTCTAAATCCATGAGAGCAAAGAAGAAGAAAACGAGATGGAAAGTGCCGTCTTTCAAAATGTATCGCGAGCCTCGAATCCAACACCTAGCCAAGGACAACGAAAGCTCTGTAGACAGACATAAATTTTTGGTACCAAAAATGAGGAAAACGCTTATTTCCGTGAAAACCTCGAAATCGGTATTTTATGATGTCATAAGTGAGAAACAAAAGCTATTTAAACAAAAATAATGTTTTGATAATAAACAATAACTACAGTTTTTATGCGCTCGTGGGACACTGTATATAAATCAGTTTATTCCGATCACTAGTCCACATGGAAATTTCAACAGTTCAGTTCAGTGATATGCTGTGTTGCCTGAACCTCGTGTAACAGTGCTTGTTCCACTCCTCGAGAATTATTGTAATCGCGGATATTACGCGGTGCTATAACGAGGTCACACTGTATCATTAAAGATGATAGTAGCTATTTTAGGGTAAGCAGCTGAAGACAGTGGAGGCAGCTGTTGGTGTAATACCCATACACCTCCCCCCTTGCCCGCCGGGTAAAATATGGCGACCGCTCCGTCGAGTCGACACCCCATTACTTCAACGAGGAGAAGAGATGGAAATAAATTCGCATCGCTTTATCTCTCGTCTATCTCTACAATTCTCCATCTTTCTATCTCTTTTATTTTACTTTCCCGTTCTTCCTCCTCTGCGCTGTATTTTCGTATTACATTTGCTGGAAGCCTACCCTTTTCTCGGCGGCGGCGCTGCACTTAAAATATCTGTTAACGGGCATGGCACAGGTGCGCGTAGCACACTAACTCACTCACCAACCCACTGACTGACCGACTCTCTCCTCTCGCCCATTCCACATGCAGCGACGGCCGGTATTTCAGCACGGGCATGTATCGATCTTGTTCTTATTCATGTGTTTATGATGTGTCTCGTGCATCTCAAGGCGAAGTGCCGGCTTTATATTCCAGAGAACTGCTGTTCGAACTTAAAATTGAGTAATCCTCACAGGGACGGCCTGCATTGAGATATGCAGCGGATGTGACCTTCCTAGCATTTCGTCTTCCTAGTCATTTTTTATTACAGTATAACAACAATTGGACGGAGTTACGCAATAAGAGACCAATCGCCTAGAACCTGTTTTCGAGATACTGTCCATTGAAATACATGTGGTTTTTATACAGCATTTTCTGCAAGAAGTATATTATAACATTCATACTACAGGCTGATCCGTTTGGGTATGGATAATATTAATTTATTATTGTAAAGCTATTATGATAGTAGGAAAAACTTTCTTGCTGGCTATATTATGATTAAAAGATGGGAGTTTCCATATGAAGAGTCCACTGCAAGAATGATGGATGTCACTTTCTTGTCGAAAATGAACCAAGATTGTCAATGCATAGCTTAAGGGGACACTCAACTTAAAAATTGGAGAAAAACTGTCATAGAAATGAAAAATTAAATTTCTACACTAATTTACGTTACAGAACTAAATCAATATGCAGAATTCTTCCCCTATTCACTGAGAAGTCACAGTCAAATGCACAAAGCCAAAAAATAAAAAATGATAATTAAAAGTGATATTTCAATTAATGATTGATTAAAAATTGAAATATTTTTTATTTTGAAAAGTGTTGGATCTAATGAGCTGAGATTTTGCATGTTACTTTCCATGTGTATATTAAACTTTTTCTCCAAATTTGAAAAAAAAGATTGGTCAAATAGGAAAAAAGTTCCAAAATATAGTTGAGTGTCCCCTTAAAACATATAGAATGTACATACAGAGTTACATGGCATTAACACTGATAGTCATTGTCCAGTAATGATCGGAAAATCACAGTTAAGCTTTGAGCGCTAAGCATTTCAAACTTTCAATTGCTTCTCCTGAAAAATGTATTCCAAATGACATCCATCATTCTTGCAGTGGACTCTTCATATATGACAATCAACAATGCATAATCTGAAAGGACAAATGAAAATCGTAGATGATTAAAATGGCTACTACAAATCAACAGCGGGCACAATGTGTTCTTTGGTATGCTAAATTTGAGTGTGTTAAAAGAGTTCAAAGGGAATTTCGACGTGAGTATGGTGTGCGTAATGTACCTAAATATGATTCCATAATGTTGTGGTATCGAACATTTATAGAGACAGACTCCGTGTTAAAAAAACATGCAGGAGGTCGCAGGCGAAACCCAATACGAGAAGCAGCTATCTCTTGGCTTGGCCTCCAAACTCCTCAGATCTAACCCCTCCTGATTTCTTCGTGTATGGTTTTGTTAAAGACATTTTCTATTTACAGACACCTAGGAACATTGATGATCTGAGAGTAAAAATTACTCAAACTTTTCAACAAATCATTCATGTTATGTTACAACGGATATAGGCTGAATTGCATCACTGTTATGAGTTATGCAGGGTGCGCAATGGGGGTCATTTTGAGCTCTGAGGAATCTCCCATTTTTCAATGTTGTATGCACAAAGTTTCAACAAATAAAGTTCAGTAGTAAATGTTTTATGGTGTTTTTATTTTATCCATACCCAAACGGATCACCCTGTATTACAAAACATAAGGCAAATAATACTAAAAAAAGACTAACCGATTTTTAATAACAGGCCAGTAGTTGATTTAATATTGCAAAGAAGAATAAATAAATGAACTTTATGCAATAAACTTATATTTCTTGTAAATAGTAGCAAAATGTAGATATCGCTTTCTTGATATTTTCCCAGTTAAATAATCCAGCCAACAACAGATTTGTGTAAATAGGTACCGTATCTAATTTTTTTTCAAATTGTCGGTTGGTCTGTTGTTGTGTAACTCCGTACTACTGCTACTACTACCATTACTACTACTACTATTACCATCGTCACCAGTACTATATTTCATAGCAACAATAATAACAATAATAATAATAACAATAACAATAATAACAATAATAATAACAATAACAATAATAATAATATTAATTAGTATCAGTAGCAACAGTAACGGAAATAAGTTTTATTACTCATGCCAGTAATAGTAACATCAGTTAGTAGCAGTAGCAGTAGCAACAGTAGGCTAACTGAAATAATATTTTTATTACTGCTTAATGTCATCAGTCAGCCGAGGTCCACTTTGAGAAGAAGTCGATCTATGAGCCTACAGTCAACTATGTTGAGGTATTCGGCTGGCTCATAAGTGCTCGAGGGACTATATCAGCTTTTTTTCGAAGAATTTCGACGGCAGTTTGCTCTGCCAACATCTCTGAGGGATGCCATTGTGATAATTGTGTTAAAAAATCCTGCCAAATCCTAATTAATCACATGGTGCCACATTAATAGCAATTGTAATTTTTCACGCCCTTTTCTTTGTTTCCCTTCTTTAAAATTTAATACCTATGTTTACATATGTATATTAATTTTTAGGATATACCGAGTCCGTAAGGGCTACCCTCAATGGGGGCAGTTCATTATTATTATTATTATCATCATCATTATCATTATCATCATTATCATTATCATTATCATTATTATTATTATTATTTACTCGTAATATCAGTAGCAAAGCGGTAGTATGTACAGGGTTCCTACAAAAGATCTTTCTGTTTTCGAACACATTTAATACACATTCTATGAATCTGAGGTGCATAAAAATAGCATCAATGGAAAGATAAATTCAAAAAGTTTAGTTGTGGGAACATTGTTTTCCTAGTTGGTGATATTGCCTCATAATAGGGCATATAAACAAATTTGTTCATTGTTGAGGCGAAATGGCTGCTATAGAGAACAGAAAAGCTTGATTTTCATGTGAACCAATCGGTTATTAATGTGCAACGGCATTATCGAATTAAGTTTGGTGCAGATCCACCCAGTGGGCCTACAATCCGTAAATGGTACACTGATTTTAAGGAAAGATTCTACGCAAGCGGTTGCGATTTCTTCCGTACCGACTACAGTGCTGCAAGCCCTAAAACCAGAGGACAAAGTGCTGCGGAGTAATTTCTGCGTGAAGTATGCAGACTTTAAATGAAAACTATGACGAATTTATTCGTTCCTCGGTGTTTTCTGACGAAGCCACTTTTCATTTTTCTGGTAAGGTGAACAGAGAATAACCTCAGAAACTGGGGGTAGGAAAATCCATGTACCTACGTGGAACTTGACTATAGGCTTGATGTGTGCCGTGTTACTAAGGGGGACACATTGCACATTTTAAAGGTAAGGAACTACAATTTTTGAGTTTCTCTTTCCGTAGTACTATTTTCATGCACCTCAGATTCATAGAACGTAAATTACACGTGTTCGAGACGGGAAAGGTCTTTTGTAGGAATCCTGTATTGTAAAACAAATTATTACTCCTACCATTAATTAATTTATTATTTACTTATATTTAATGTGCTGTACAGCAGCCAGTGGCCAATTACAGTTCAGCACAAATACATATAACAAAAACAATAGCAATGATATAAATTACAATAAAAGTACAATGGATCATTAAAATAATGACAGTTAAATGAGATGATAATTGCAAATGAAAAAATGGAATCATATAAATGAAGAATGGAATCATATAAATAGTATTACAAAGATATACACGATGACGAGAATATTATAATACATATCTAAACAAAAGGCATAAATTAATAACAATTGATATAAAACTCAAAAAGTATATACTACACATTAAATGGATCCAAGTTCAACCCATGCAAATTAGCATACTGGGTGTTCAGTTCAAAATGTGTCTTGGCTCGCTGTATGCCGTCATGTGGCTAGCTGATGAGCCTAGAGAATTCAATCTTCCTACACTTCCGCAGCTCAGGTGTATAACCTAAGAGGCAGAGAAGTTGGCTAGCAAGTACGGCGTTCATTCTGAATAGTACGTGCCGATACGTACGGTAACGCCGGTAGTGGCAGGAATGTGAACTGTTTGGAAATGCGTACTGTCGGGATATGGGGAGAGGGTTAAGACGATTACTTACGTATTTGTTGACATTAACGTCGACGGTCAACATGGACACGGAACATTTGATTTGTGTTGTGGAATGTTACCGTACGCAACCGATGATAACAAATACCCTGCGTACGACTTGCCTGCGCAAAACACAGTTCGAAAGAGGTTATGGTAGCACACAGACCGTACAGACCGCCATCTGTTGCTACGACGTTCAAGTTATACAGTACACGTTCTCAAGTTCAGATTGAAGGACGCCTTAAATAATAGGCAACTTCTCTAACATATAAGCTGAAACTCGCTTCAAATCGGTGACCCAACAACAGTGACGTCATGACACACTTTGAAATGAACACCCAGTATTTTATACATCTGCAGACCGGAGAGAGAGATTTAGAATTTCTATTATAAAAAATTTTATGAAATCTTAAACCCTTAGCAGGAGTAGGAAGACAGATATTGCTTATGAATGATTCACAATCAATATCACCCTTAATGACTTTACAAAAAAATAAATAATCAAGATCTTGACGTCTGATAAATAAACTAGAGCAATTAAAGTATTTACAGTTAATCTCATATTTATAATCATTGGAATTTGGTAAAAATCTATAAGAACACAAGGAAATGAATTTTCTTTCAATATTTTCCAATTTAGCCGAGTCAGTGGAAGTAATGGAGTTCCAAACAACAGATGCATATTCAAGCTTGGATCTAATCAATGTATAGAATAAAATTAATAGACACATAGGAGTAGAAAAAGAATGTTATAGATCTAATTAGACCAAGCATTCTTAATGAATGGGTATAAATATAAATTAATATTAACATTAATAGTATTGGCAGTATTAGCAAATAGTAGTTTTATTACTGCAAGCAAGAATAGTAATCTTTAGTACAGCATACATAAATAGGCATACCTATGAAATGTCAGGAGAAAATACATAGATTTGAATCTAGATAAAGACACAGTCTAGTATATACAGTCACGAAGCTCAATACGTAGTAAATATGCATACATTAGATAGTTGCTCATCACTAGGATCGCTAATGTCGCCTCATTACAGGCAATGCAAAATAGTACCGGCACAGTCTATTGTTTCTAGCACCCTCAAAACTCAAGCTTCGTGACTGTATATAGTAGACTGTGATAATGATGTTGTTAGGTCCACGGAGTAGACCTCACTGCAAAACTGTTTAAATATGAATAAGACATGAATGTTTATATGTACAAAATTTGATGGTAATATGAAAATAAGAAAAGTGCCAGTAGTAGTAGTAGTAATAGAGGGTATTGTAGTCTTGTATGGTGCTTCATCTGGAAAAGCAAACATCTCGCTGAGAGTCGCGAGGTCTTTATTACTGACTGAGACAGTGGGGCATAATCCCCGGCGCTGCAGAGCGTGTGCATGATGGATGTGGTGGATTGACAGATATTAATAAAACATGGGGTCGGAGTCTTAATGGTCGTTTCCATCTGCTGCATCGCCAATCCCGGATTTAAGACGTGGCTTTGTTATGCTTTGTGTTACTGCGTGATGGCGAAGTCTTGATTATACAAGCGTTCTGTATCGTCTCAACTGTGAGTGGTAAAATATGAACATTCCAACGTTTCGAAACTAATCCAAACTTTTATATCCCATATTTGACAAAACTTTACCTCGAGCACCCCTTTAATGAGAAAGTTAGTAGCCAATAAAGTGAGTTTTGTATTTAATATGTAACATAATCTTGGCGACAGATGCATATTGTTAGTATCTTACAGTGTTCACGGTTCACGGCTTAATAGAAGGTGCAGAATGAGTAGTTATAGTACGGGTTGCCCTTAAGTCAATTGATACTAGCAAATTTTCACCTCTTCATTGACTAGCATAGTAACTACAGGAGTATCATTTTATTTTTACTTTAATTTTTATTGTATCTGAGTTTTTGAATGTACTTCACTCCCACCCCCTCTACTAATAAACTTCCAACCTTTCTCCACATAGAACCAAGGCCGAGTATGCAGTCAAAGTAAACAGTAGACTACTGTGTTTGTGAGTATAGTTCGTTCCAGAAATATGTTCGCGTTTTCCAGTGACGAAAGAGCTTTCAATATTGAATCATATTTTCGCACAGGTACTATCGTCCGTTTGCCTACATCGCATCTGGTTTCCCCCACCCGCTTCTGCTCACCCCTCTGTAAAGGCTAGTGGCTGGGCTGTCTTAGCTCTTTTCTGAAAACATTAATTTCTGTTAGGAATTGGACGTCTGCGTAATATTATAAAACTGTATAAATGAAAGGGCCTCGTTAAGTAATTAACTGTCACGTGAGTTCCTCCCTTTCTACGACAAAACCACTTCGACGGACAGTAGATAGCATCTCTGAGTAATTTATCTTTTCGGATCGGGCAGAAGTGAAGATTGAATTTACAGTAGATAAGGTACTCTTTTTTAGAGTAGGGACAGAATTATTTCAATATGAGTTACTAGTACGAAGTCGAAACTGATAATTGGAATTAGGTACAATAGTCTATAGTGCGATAATATGCACAAAAAAACTGAAGCCTGTATCGAAATGAACGGCCACCATTTAAAAAAAGTGTTTAAATATCCATATTATGATTATTTTTCAATTTAACTTCATTCTCTATATTTTATGCTAATGTGCTGTAGACTGTATAATATACAATGCATAATGAATACGTCCGAATGGATAGCTCAGTTCGTGAGTAAAAACACATTGTTAATACAGTACTGCATTTTGATTAAATAAAAACCTAATGAAAATTATCAAATTCAAAATCTCGATATTTCCTAGTTTACGTAAATGGATGTACTACTTTTCTTCCCTCCTATACCTAGCAAAGTGATTTGTATGTATTTTACGTCAGGTCAGTATCATCGAACCCCGGTCGTGGGAGTAGCAAACTGTGTTTCCGGGTCACAACCATTAATCCAAAGGTATGCCCAGGTTAATATTAGAAATGTTAGTAAAAATAAAATGATGTCTCTGAACTTGAGTAGAGCGGTTGTGTGTGATAGGTAACTAAAGTTAGTTCATTGATTAAAGTTCCCGTTAACACTTTGTTAAAAACATAAAATTTACTTTGTCATACGTTAAAAGTGTTAAAATTGTTAAAAAAGGTATATACCTTCGACAGACGGCCCATTTCGACGCTATGTGACGTCGTCCTCAGTGTCTCTTGAACCACTGGTGATCTTGACTCTGCGATGTGCAGTTGTCGATGGTAGGGGTGGGGGTGTGTTGCTCCTATGGTGCACTAAAATTAGGTTTTATACCATAACATAAGGACATTAGGTCAGTTTATTTATTTATTTTATTTATTTACCGTAAGTTGTGCTTAGACTGTCGTTATGTCATGAAGGACGTGAAATCTGAGGTATGACTAGGTTGAGTGAGGTATGACCAGGTATTGCAGCACTTCAATGGGGAAAAGTTTCTCGTGCGTACGGTTCAGCGTTGTGCTCCGGCAATTTGTTTAAATTGCACTGCGATTCGTTGATTGATTAACCACATAAAGGCAGGCGCTCACTTACCGGGAAAAATTCGTTCGTTGCGTTCGGATTTTTATTATAGTATCGCTCACTTGTCCACATTTCCGAATTAATAATCAAATAGTGTTTTAATTTACCGCTAGAGCGAATTATTTCATTGTAGCGTTCTGAGCTGAATCTGTAAATAAAATGAATAGGTCTGTAACTTGAATTCTGAAGGACATACCTGGTTAATTTAGCATTTTCCCAATCTCGTCCCATACGTTCTTTCTCCATATTACATTGCTATAATTCTAATTTAATAAATTAAAAAGCGCTTCATACTGTTGGACTTAATAAAATTAGCTTCTCGTCATCAATTTCATTATAGGCGTACCTTCAATATTACCGCAACTGGAAGCCTTGCAATTGATATATTTGCCATGACATTCTTTATTTCGATCTTGGACCGTACGGAAATCCGTTTATAGGCCTGCAAGTACTTTTACTGTTTCTATCGTCGCTTGTTCTGTAATTTTATATTATATTGCAAAATGAATTCTATCGTTTATTTTCTTACAGGTAATTTAGGAAGGTGAAAAAAGGAAAGATTGGAGAATGCTAGGTTTGCAGTGAAAGACCTGCCCTTATGCAGAACACTATGAATGAATAAATGAATAGGTAGCCTATTTATTTTCTTCGACATGAAGTAATAAAAGAAAACTCAGTACGTAATGTCAGCATGCCATAGCTCGATGTCTAATCATATGAGAGAGGGCTGATGACTGGGCCAGGGCAAAGTCGCCAAGTCCTACATGACATAACGCTGCACATGACTGGTCTAGACTATATAGGGCGGAAGAGATAAGAGTAAAACCTTCCTCACAAATAGAATTGATAATTGTATAAACAACTTGCGTCCAATTTTTATCGAATTAAGTGCTGTACAGTATTCGTATGTAGTAGATGCATGTCTTGATGTATTACAAAATGAGTCCAATTATTGTAAAATTAAGTTAAGTTCTGTACAATATTCGTATGTAGTAGATGCATGTATGATGCATAAAGAACATGAGTCCAATTTTTATTGACATTGAGTTGAGTGCTG
This sequence comes from Periplaneta americana, assembly GCF_040183065.1. Taxonomy (NCBI): domain Eukaryota; kingdom Metazoa; phylum Arthropoda; class Insecta; order Blattodea; family Blattidae; genus Periplaneta; species Periplaneta americana. The sequence continues at coordinate 158,862,733 of NC_091120.1, read as the reverse complement.
TACAGTATTTGTATGTAATATATGCATGTCTTGATGTATAAAACATGAGTGCTGTACAGTATTCGTATGTAGTAGATGCATGTCTTGATGCATAAACAACATGGGTCCAATTTTTGTAAAATTGATTTAAGTCCTGTACAATATTCGTATGTAGTAGATGCATGTATTGATGCATAAACAACACGAGTCCAATTTTTATCGACATTGAGTTGAGTGCTGTACAGTATTCGTATGTAGTAGATGCATGTCTTGATGCATAAACAATATAAGTCCAATTTTTATCGAACTTGACTTACAGTATTTATATGTAGTAGATGCGTGTCTTGATGCATAAACAACACGAGTCCAATTTTTATTGACATTGAATTAAGTGCTGTACAATATTTGTATGTAGTAGATGCATGTCTATGCATAAAAACATGAGTCCAATTTTTACCGAAGTTAAGTTCTGTATAGTATTTGTATGTAATAGATGCATATCTTGATGCATAAATGAGTTTTTGTATTTGAAATGGGAAACCTTGCAAAGAAATATAGCTAAAAATAAGACTCGCTCAAATTATGGCTATGTGGAATATAATTCCGGCACAGTAGGCAACACTGTAGACTAGACGAATTTAAGAGTATATCCAACTTACGCGAAAGAAAAATCTTAAACTATTACAATATTCGCCCCGTTGATGCACCTACACTTTGAAGCACACGATTTTCACATCATGTTATTTCTTAAAATAAACCAGTTTCGTGTTATAAATATAACATTATCAAATAATTAATTTCTCATTAAAGTGCAATTTATTTGAAATCGGTCACAAGGGCGTCCGGATAGAGTCCAGTCCGGATACCTGGACAAAGCTAATAAAAATTTAACCTGTCCGGGTTAAATCCGAATGTCTGTTCTTTTTATTGATAATAGGGATTTCTATAAATTTTTGCTTTAAAAATCATATCTTGTAATAACAACATGAGTATATGAAATTAAAAAGAAATACAGAAAAATAGCAATAAAAAGTATTATCCTGAATTTTAAACTTAGAGTCGACGGCAATTCGGAAGGCGGTTGTCTGCTAGCGTTTGCGTCGAGAGACACAGATAGAGAGAGCAAGGCAGCGTACAACATTGCCACATCGTAATTCACGCGCACATGCAATACAAATAGCGCAGGAGAGAATTTAAATTATCAAAAGACAATAATGACGTTAGCCGTTGATACTGTAAGCATGACACCAAACAAACCCTCTTTCCTTCACTAACAGTATTCTTTGCACGGTTCTCAATCCCACAACACATGCTTCTGCAGTCATTTCTTTCGCGTTGGCAACGTTGCAGCCAGCATCAAGATGGCCGGCAGCGTTCTGCTCGTCAACGTTTTTAAAGTAATTATACACTTTAAACACTATTTTCCGCGCCTGCCTGTGCAATACTTGTCTTTTTACAGCCTCGTCTTACATTTATTTATCTTACATACACGCAGTAAATGTTAGTTTTACTTATTCAATGTATTGAAACACTCACACGTGAACAAACGAACTCGGGAAGTACTTGTTATAGACTGATTCTGATTGGTTCTACTGTACAAGCTTGTGACGTCACATACCAGAAATGCTACGGCGCATATAGCAGCTGACCGCCTTCCGAAATGCCGTCTATACTTGTTTTTTTTAAAGATGGGACATGACAGGAGCGTTGCGATCGGAAAAACAACTGAATGTCACATAGCGTGGTAGGCCTGTTGCTATGGTAACAACGGTTGAGTTGCCAAACTTACCCTTCCCCGTGGCGAGTGCTTAATAGCTCCCTTGGCGACATTTATTGTGCACACAGTGTTAGCATTGGTACTTTTCGTCGTTGATTCTCTGTCGATTTTTGTATGGTTTTCTTACATCCGCGTGAATTGACACTGAATGTTTTAACGTCAGCCATCTTCACGACAATTGCTGGCTTCCATCAGCTGGCAGCGTGGTAGTCCATATTGGCAACATGGCACTGTAGTTCCAAGTTCGGCCGCTTAACTGTCATGTCCCATCTTTCAAAAAAACAAGTATAGTCTAGCCCAATATGGAAGGTTAATATTGCACCAACTGAAGACACCCTTGCGTTCACAGTTTAGGAAAAGAATTGTTTTATGTCTCACGTGTACAATTTACTTTATTTTTTTTTGGACAAATATGTATGTGCAACTATCGATTCAATTATTTTATCACTAGAATTATTTCAAAATAAAATTCCATTATTCCTATTAACTTAGCATCAGTCAGCTACACAGAACTGGGCCTATTTCACTGCCATGCAGAGTTTACACTTGTTGCGACGACGATGAAGAGGATATGATAACGCGAGAGGCGGAATTGATATGCGGGGCTCTGGAAAGGCGATTTTTCACGGGGAACCACTTGGCCATACAAAACGAGTTTAGGCGCCGATGACCAACCCCCGCGGCCATTTCTCAGGTTCACTTCATCCCTCTTGAGGGCGCGCCACGCTCGGATGGGCGCGCCACCTGGTGCTCACCCACAGTAAAACATCCCCACCCTCCCAAACTTAAACATGTAACACTCTGTAATATATTCTTCACAAATGTTTCTTGCTCTCTCACCAAGTTTTTCTTCTTGTCATTGAAATATGCAACAGCTTCGATGTGTTCGGCTGCGAAGATCTGGAATGGAATCTGCATCATCTCAGGTGAAGAGCGTTACATGTCCATAACAACAACATTCGGCAACAGCTATGTCAATTGATTACTTCTCATCAGAGGGGACTAGCGTTTGATTTATGATTAACAAAAAAAAATTGAGGGTCTCGTTTTAAATCGTTGGTATAATTTTATAATTGCTAACTGAAGAATATTGTTGCATTGTCACATGACTCAACAACTTCTCATCAGGGAGGACTGTCGTTTGATTTAAGATGTACAAAAAAGTAGCGTCTCATTTTCAATCGTTAGTATAATTTCATCATTGTCACATGACTAAACCACTTCTCATCAGGGGGAACTGACGTTTGATTTAAGATGTACAAAAAAGTAGTTCTCATTTTCAATCGTTAGTATAATTTCATCATTGCTAACTTAAGAGTATTGTTGCATTGTCACATGACTAAGCCACTTCTCATCAGGGGGAACTGACGTTTGATTTAAGACGTACAAAAAAGTAATGTCTCTTTTTCAATCGTTAGTATAATTTCATCATTGCTAACTTAAGAGTATTGTTGCATTGTCACATGACTCAACCAATACTATCGGTTGACAATGTCAATTGATGACTTCTCATCAGGGGGGACTGACGTTTGATTTAAGGTGTACAAAAAATTGAGTGTTCCGTTTTCAATCGTTAGTATAATTTCATCATTGCAAACTTAAGCCCCGGTTTCTTCAACCTTTGTTAAAATGCACCTAACATAGCGTTAATTAACTGTAAGTTAAAAGTATGAATTGCTGTTAAAAATATTGCGTTTCTTTAATTTTACATTTCACATTTTAACATTCTGTTTGTTAACTCTCTGTTAGGACCAGAGATTCTAGAGTTTAACCATAACCTATAATCAACTATAGGCTCATTTCTGTTTTCTGAACTCTGACAATTGCGATTCTCGCTTATTTCCGTTGTTTGATTCAGAGAGGATAGAAGTCTTTCTATTCCCTCAGGTTTGATTTCTGCTTCTTTCCTCGTCTGTATCACAATAGCGTGGAGTGCGGTATTGGTATTGCTGTTATGAAATTGAAAACACTGGAACAAATACAAATCATGGGACTAATTTCTCTTCGTTCTAGAGAAGTCTTCTGCTGGAAATTATTTCGCAGTATAAACCAATTAATGAGAATAAACAAACGGATCTAAGTTGAAAGCGAAAAGTGAGGCTTGGCAGAATATAGCCTTTACCTTTGTATGAACTTCTGGTCTGTCAAATCACAGAAATCATCCCCTCTATTTATGTATTCATGGATATCATTTTCTAAATAATCCAGATATATAAGTTCAACATCTAAGGCACCAGCCATATTGGATACTTCTATGCTAACAGAGAGTTAAATGATTTAACTGCATGAAATTGGGCAGTTAAATTAACATAGGTTTTAACAACCTGTTACTACTAACACTAGTTGAAGAAATGCTTCAACTGTTAAGTTTACAGTTAAAATGGAATAACACATTGTTATAATTTAACAAAGGTTGAAGAAACCGGGCCTAAGAGTATTATTACATTGACACATGACTCAACCACTGCTATCGGTTGACTATGTCAATTGATTACTTCTCATCAGATGATTTAAGATGTACAAAAAAAATGAGTGTTTCGTTTTCAATCGTTAGTATAATTCCATCATTGCTAACTAAAGAGTATTATTACCAGGGAAAGGATTTATATGTAAATACATATTTACTTATAAAGCTAATATAATTTATATTTTGCATTATCTTTATGTTTCACAATGTGTAGGGTTGAAAAATCCTACTTTTATTTTCCATATTTTTCCATATTTTAGAGTTTAGTACATATTTTCGTTAATTTCCATATATTTTCCATATTTCATATAAAACAGTCCATATTATATTAGGTTTAACAATAAAACAAAACAAAATTCCATTAACTTTTAAAAATACATTTCAACAATAGAGATTTAAACACATGTTCAGTAATCCCTTTAACATCAGAGTTATTTGAAAATTAGCAGTCCTATCAACAATGGGAAAGTAAGTTACAAAACTGTATTAATTTAATTTAAAATTTTTAACAGACTTCAGTTGTGCAGCTCAACAGTTAAATGCCAGTCAGAGTACACATAGGTTCAGTTTTGTAAATCATACTATAAAGACGGTAAATATGCCAAAAGTACGTCATTCAGTCAATTTAAAATCAAAACTAACAAGTTACATTTCAGAATTTAAAGAAGATGGTTTATCAACTGACAATAAAATATTATTTTGTAATTTGTGTCAGTGTGCAGTATCATCTACACAAAAGTTCCTGGTGCAACAACACATTACAACTAGTAAACATCAGGCCAACAAACAACTAAATTCCAAGCAGAGACAATTGTTTTTAACACAACCAACAACATCGAATGTAAGATCTGAGTTTAACATCGACCTGTGCCGTTCTCTCATCTCTGCTGATATTCCTCTCTACAAACTAAAGAATAAGGTCTTCAGGGAATTCCTTGAAAAATATACTCAACATACAATCCCGGATGAGTCAACACTTAGGAAGACGTATGCTCCATCCATCTACGATGAGACAATACAGAAGATAAGAGATGAAATTAAAGATAGTTCAATTTGGGTTTCCATTGATGAGACTCCCGACAAAGAAGGTAGACTTGTTGGTAATGTAGTTATCGGTTTGTTAAGTGAACAATATTCTGAACGAATTCTTTTACATTGTGATGTTCTAGAAAAGTGCAATAACAAAACTATAGTTAAACTGTTCAACGAAGCTATGGGTATCCTGTGGCCAAAGGGTATTATGTACGATAATGTGTTATTCTTTATTAGCGATGCTGCCCCTTATATGGTCAAAGCTGGACAAGCATTATCTGTTGTATATCCTAAATTGACTCATTTTACTTGTGTGGCGCATGCATTTCATCGTGTGGCAGAAGTGGTCAGAGACAATTTCCCTAAAGTAGATTTGTTGATTTCATCAGTGAAAAAAGTATTTCTCAAAGCTCCCAGTAGAGTTAACGTGTTGAAAGAAATGTACCCTGAAATTCCATTGCCACCAAAGCCAATTTTAACTAGATGGGGTACATGGCTAGAAGCAGTTGAATATTATGCCGAACATATAGACTCTATTAACAATGTTCTCCTTGCATTGGACTCTGAAGATGCAGTCTCAATTGATACTGCGAAAACAGTTACCTGTGACGTAAGTGTGAAGAATGACTTAGCTCACATTCAGCATACATTTTCATGCATCATAAAAACGCTCAAAAGTCTCCAAAATAGGCACCTTTCACTATCTGAAAGTTTTGAAATTATAAATAGTACTGTGGAACAACTGAATCGTGGTAGAGGTAAAGTTGCAGATGCAGTAAGAGCTAAGGTGGACACTGTACTTTCAAAAAACCCTGGATATGAAGAACTACAAAAGGTTGTTGCTGTGATGAGTGGTGAATCAACAGTGAAGATTAACTTGGACTTATCCCCAGCAGACATTGTGAAATTGAATTATGTACCAGTTACTTCTTGTGACGTCGAACGCTCTTTTAGTCAGTATAAATCTATCCTCAGAGACAATAGAAGAAGATTCACTTTTCAGCACTTGAAAGAAATGTTTGTAACCTATTGTTATGGTAACAGACAATAAAAATTGTGTTTTGTTGAAACTGCATTGGAAGATAAGGTACGTCCATTATATTTTTTGTTTAGTTTGATTAAAATGTACCAATATTTAACGTACATAGTCATTTTTTTATAATTTTAAGTCCATATTTAATTCCATATTTTGGTAAAAATCCATATTTAATTCCATATTTTGGTAAAAATAACTACATATATATTTACATATTTCATATATTTTTAGTCCATATAAATCCGTTCCCTGATTATTACATTGTTACATGACTCAGCCATTGCTATCAACACTTACTGTTTAGGTTATTCGTTATCTCGTGAAACCAAATGCATTCGTGCGTCGTAGCTCATAGTAAGAACCTTATGGTGGGGGTAAGCGAGGTAGCTAGCTTGCAAGTCGAAGCATAGCGAGACAGGGAAGATTTCATCCATCTTTTCCTTTCCCCCATGCGCAGGTAGATTTCACGAGATACCGAATGGTCTATAACTTCAGCGCCGATCATAGTGCAGCGATTTCCTAACAATTGTCAAAATGTTATGCACGTTCGAAGTAGAAGATAAGGCGGCTTCTTGTTTTGATTATCTGTTCTTTTAATTTCAACTTCCATCCATCATAACGTCCCAATATTATATATTTGCACATCCAGCAATGCATTTAATTATGGAGAGCTTTGTTGATTGCCGCGGAATTGTCACAATGATTCGCCGACAACATTCCTCTGTCTGCATGTAGTCAAACTGCCGTAAATAATATATCGAATGTCTGTGTTTCTTCTGTATTTTTCCGATTTTCCGTATTCTTAAGCTTGGTTCAAATTCCAGATTGATAAAAAAAATTGCGAAATATGCTTTTATATGCACTAAAATCTGAAACATTCGTTAACCCCTTAAATGTGCCTTGCAAGGGCTTTTAAGACTAATTTTAACCTTTATGTGAGCTCCTAACCTAAAAACCATTTGTCTCACTTCGTTCACACTATCCCATTTAAGGGATATGAGTAAATTTTGTAGGGAATAAAATCAGAGGATTGTCAACTAGTAGAACCTTAAGGGAACACGGAATTGTCTATTTTAACGATGTTAAATTGTGTCTTATATAAGAAACTTTTTCTAAAAAATTGTTGAAGCTAGACAACTGATTTTTTACAGGTCATGTATACATAACTTGACTTCATACTGAAACAGTATTTTTTTCTTTAATTTAATTTATTACTGAGAAATAAATTTTTCTCCATTTCTATATTTTTTAACGAATTTCAGTACATTACTCATGTAGCATTTCCAAAATTTAACAAATTTCAGATCCATTGTTTAATGACATGGAAAATATTCAAAGAAACAATTCCTGAAAATTTCAGCTTTATAGATTAAATAGAAACTGAGAAAAACTTCGGTTTGTAATTAGGTAAAAACTAAACTACAGAAATTATGAGTTAAAATAAGACATATAGGCATATTGTAATTACTACGTTCCTTCCTCAGAAAAACATAAAATTAAGTTGGATATAATTTTAGTATAATCATAAATAATAATACTTTAATAGAAAAAGACACATATTGTTTTTATATAATAATCACTCTAGCACTCTCAGAAAGAGTAAGTTACATAGCCTACTCGTGCTTAAGAGACATTCCACATAATTTTAAGACATTTGAAGGGTACACGGGAAAAACGATCAAGGTCCATCAAAAATCGAAATTGAGTTCATAATGCTATCTTATAGTAGAAAAGAAATACTATCATGTGGTCTAGCTAGTAATAAGAAATCATCGTTCTTGACATTCCACTACGTCAATTTCTAATAAATACACACATAACAAAGTATTAAGTGCTTAAACCTTAAAATTCGTTTTTCTCGAAACTTTCTAAAATGGACCTTGATCGTTATTCCCGTGTACCTTTCATTTTATTAAAAAGGGGAATGAAAGTAAAAAAAAAAAGAGAGAAACACATATCACAATAATTGGAACTTTAAATTTTCTATCTAAAAATAATTTTTAAATTAATTTTTTTAAAATAAGGAACCTTAGTAAATTGTATACATCAAAGCAGAAATTGAAAAAATAAAAATATTTTTCCGCCCAAAATCAGTAAATGTATAAAGAATGAGCGTTAAAATTAAAACTTGTAACCCCCTTCTAAGAAAATCGAAGGCACAATTTAAATATAGCCATGTGTGATATAACATTTTAAAGGAAGAAAACAAAATAATATATTGGAAAAATAAAAATAGAATCAAAATTTTCATCCAAAATCCAATTCTGTTTTCCCTTATGTGGCTGGGCACACGAATGCTCGCAACAGCATAAACAGCTACTACCTCCGCGTCCTACAACGTCCTCCGGCTGAGAGAGAAAAGCAACACCGTCAAAGGCAAGTCTCCGACATCTGTCGGAGTTTTAAAGAGCTCCGCTAATGCCAACATTACATTATCAGGCGTAGATAAGTGAACGACAGAATTTGAAAAACCGAAATATATACATACTGGTGGGTGATAGGTCCGTGGCTCATTCCTATTTGGAATCATCCCGACATTTGAGGACATACCATTTTAAATGTGCTAAGTGCCAAAAACAACTTTCTGAGATACTGATGAAAACACACTGCAAAATGCATGTTGAGATACCTACAACACCGTCTTTTGGCGCACGAATGAGCCACTTACAGTTGAGCTAATACAGTACAAAGACAATTGAGTATGATATTCTCATGTGGATGTTCCTTCCTTAGATTGAATAAAATGAAATTTGAAAAAATTGGCACTTAGCACATTTAGAATGTTAGGTCTTCATTTGTCTTAACGTCTTAGGGAAAGCCACAGGTAGGGTGAGTAGTCTTAATTTAGAAGACCGAGCCAATTGGACCATTAATAGTGGCTAATAAAAATCGAGAAAATCTCTACAAATGACGCATTAATTACGAGTAATTGGAGATAAATAAATCTCTAGTAAAACATTGAAACTGTTACGGAAGGAACGTTTTACAGTACATCCACTAACAATTAAAAGCTACCGAGTGCTAATAACTCTGAAACCAATAAACCCACATAGTTCAAATTTGGTACACCATGCACTGATAAATATAAGATTATTTAAAACTAAGTTACCATTTTGAAATGTAATAAATTTGCCAAAGTTTTAGATTCACAAACATAAAAACACCAATTTTTTCGTACAGAAATGGAATGTTATTAAAACACACAAAAAAAATTAAATATGACCACCACCGTATTGTTCAATAAAAATAGTCTTTCTTCTAAGCTATAAACGGCATTAGTAAGCACAGTCTTAAGGATGTTTTCAATGACTTCCGATATTGACTGTTTCAGTTCCTCACGTGCAGTAGGTCTACTAAGAAATACCTTTTCTTTTAGATAACCCCATAACCAGTAGTCAGCTGGGTTTATGTCTGGTGACCTAGAAGGCCAACTGTTGCGCAATAGTGTTTTTATGTTATTGTTACGTGAGGCGGAGCGCCGTCTTGCATGAAAACAATGTTTTCGATTTAAATAATTCTGTAACGCTGGTATTGCAAAATCTTGCAAAATTTGAAAATATCGCTGCCCGGTTACCGTCACTGTTTTTGTTTGTCCATTTCAATTTCTTCATAGAAATACGGTCCTATTGTGAAATGCGACGTAAAACCACACCAGACAGTAACCTTGATGTCGGGTAAAGCTACAACCATTGTAAAAATTATTAAAATTACTCTCCTACTGCCGTCTGTATTCAATTATTGTAACAGTTATTGTTTATACACAGTTACCACAGCAACGAAACACGCATTGTTAAAAACCCCAAACCTTCTAAACAGTAATGGTACCTATATGAAACCAAACTGCTGATATGTTCAGAAGATACAGTTGTTTCAAAATGAGAACTTACTTTTGAATAATCTTATACATAAACATCTGATAACCGTATCCAGTTTAAATTATTCTGTTATACCGAAAGTAGAATGTAAGTGCTAGTGGGAGTAGTTTTTGGAACTTAGTAGATAAAACAGATCAATAAAATGTCTAAACCGTGAAGTTACTGGCACGTGAGACAAAAAAAAGATAAAATAAACAAGTAAGAAAACATGTAGGTTGGCATTGGTGTGACTTGTGTCACTGTTGCAATGACGCTGCTGTTAAGCCGCTGCAAGTTGAGACGTCGGCTGAGTGCTGCTTAAGCAGCTTCGACTTAGCTTACTGAACTCTCACTGCCACTCATCAATTATTTACGCCTCCGATATATATCTGCTCGTTGCACGACGCTCATCCAACTAAGAACGCGTCCTCACCAAAGTTAATCAACATTTTTCATTAACAATGTTTAGTTTAAGATTTGCTAACAACGCTGTTTACTTATGTATTTTTTTAAAGGTTAGAAAACTTAATAAAATGGAATTAAGGAAGGAAAAAATTATTATTAAGTGAATAATTTAGGATCCGTTGCGTCTACAACATAGGATGTCCTGTAACGAGTACGAGGTAACCCCTGGCGTAAGCAACCCGCAGCACACATTCTTTAAGGTCGTTTTTCCTGTTTTATATGGAAAGTTATTGGCCTTAGCAGAGCATCCTTGACGTGCAATATCTCCTGGGTCTTTAGGCGTTTGGACACCCATGGTCTACAACAAGGTAGGTAAAAATAAAATTAGTTGAAAACTGTGATAGAACACTTCCGAAAGGAAGACAATTACTTTTGTAAACGTTTTAGATGGCCCAATTAATATTTATTGTCGAAGTAGTCTTTGGAAATATTTACGAATACTAGGCCTGCTCATATCTTATTCTGAATATGTGACTCACTCACTCAAGGTTTTCTGATCAAGCACAGGTCTTTCACTGCAAAACCAGCATTCTCCAATCTTCTCTATTATCCGCCTTCCTCTATTATCCATATATCTTAATGTTGTCTATCATCTGATATCATCTTCTACTCGGGGACTTTTTCCCGTTCACCATTCCTTCCAGTGCATCTTCAGTAGGCAGTTTCTTCTCAGTCAATGACAAAGCCAATTTGTTTTTCTCTCCTGATCATTTTCAACATTATTATTTCTTCACCCGCTCTTCTAGCAAGAGCTAAAATTTCTTATTATGTCTGTCCATTTCACACGCTCAATTCTTTTCCGTACCCACATTACAATTAATGTCGTTTCTCTTCACTTCATCGTAACGTCCAGACAATGCCATACTCCACACAAAGAACTTCTCTAGTTTCCTTTTTTAGTTCTTTTTGCGAAGGTGCGCAGAAAATGTTCTTTTTCCTATTAAAACTTTTCTTTACCATTCCTATCCTCTTTTTGACTTCATAGCAGCAGTCCATGTTATACTGCTTAATATACAGGGTCCGGCAAAAATATATGACGATTTTAGATTGGCAGTAACTGTGGCTAAGACAGTCGCGCAGCGGTGGGAGGAGAGGGAGTGAACGCCATTATTGATGCCATTTCAGTTGCAATGGATCCGTGGAACGCATCGCATCGGGCGTTTGTCGTGAAGATGTTTTTCAAAACAAATGATTCAGTAGTTCTTAAAACATACTTTTCACTCTCCAGTTTTTAAAAAATTAAAGAACACAACACTTTTTATAACACTGTACTCCTTTATAGGACCACTCAAACTTCGTGCAAACTTCACACAAATTTTCTTGGAGCTCTCCAAGCAAATACGAACTCCACATCTAGAGCATGGACCTTTGTCTTTTTTTTCTTCAAACGTGGAAATCACGCTGCCTAGATTCTGCTTTTTCCGCCTTGTTTACATGTAGAGATGACAGTCATACCACACAAAAATTGTAAAAATTAAAAACAATAACGAAAACTTGTATATGTGAAATACACGCACGCAACTACTATAGTACGTCTTTGAGACCGCTTCAAACAAACTGAATTGAATATCACTTGAGAAAAAATTGAGATACCCGCGTTACCTTCTCGTGATGTAAGTCTTGGCCGAACTGAAAGGTAGACAAAGCAACGGAGGAATTGGCTTCAAGATAAAATAAATAGAGAAGAGGGAAGACAGGGAGCGGTCTAGCAGATGGTACATAGTACTTAAGGGCTAATTTCTAAATGCTTATTTTGTAAATAATGTTGTAAACTTGCTCCAAAAAATTTACCATTAGTTTGCCAAAATAAATTTCATATTCTGGCAACTTTTTCCTCATAGTGTACCAGTCTCTAGTAATGAGATACGGCGATAATGATAATGTTGATGTCTGATGATGCTAAAGGGCAAGAACTGCAGGTTACTGGGATGGAACTTCAGTGTCTTTACCGTCAGAGCTAGTGCCTCGTTATCACAATCATATGAGAGTAATTAAACGTGGGCTGGCATTGTCTGTTGCAGCAGTCGGCAGACAAAGAAGCAGTCGATACACTGTGCGTGCGAGTGGCGCTCTTGGCACAACACCGCTACAAGGCGCCTCTCCGCGCTGCTCTAATCCAACGCAGCTCTTCCGCCGGGTGTGACTATACTGTTTTCGCTGTAAGAAAAATCCTAATGTAAACATAAGCACGTTGCTGTCATACCCGTGATTGGCTCCCAGTCGAAACACTAACACGACGCAGGAAAATATAGTTCGTATTTGGAAACCATAATCTTGTATTATTTGAAAATAAAAAATTGAATTCTAGTTGTTAAATATGATGAAACATAACTTCACTCATACGTAAAACGCTATGTAAAAGAAAAGTTATTTTCATATTTTGTTATATACTATGAACGCGGATGAATACCGAGATAGTCTGTTCTTGTAACAAGCTGGCGTCACTTGAACTCGTAGTTGTTCAAGTAAGCACGTATGGCTTCTGTATCCTCGGTGTGTGTGGTTATTAAACATAAGAGTGGAAACCCTCTCAAAAGCTGAGAATAACAAATAGTCTTAAATGTATATAATAAGTTAAGTGAGTTTTAACTACATCATATTAGGACACAAACGGCAAACCGACGCTGTAAAGCAACTCGACATTTCCCCCGTTAAAGTAAGTACAGTGCATATCCCTTTCAGTTCTTCGGTAAAAAATCTTGACATTCACATGGATAATAATCTCAAATGGGACATGCAAATCACAGAAACCTGCAGAAAAGTATATTCTATTATTCATGTGCTAAAAAGGATAAATGTTCATCTTCCCTCTTGCTTAAAAAAGTCCCTTGTGCAGACCCTTGTATTTCCCTATTTTGACTATGCTGACATTTTACTGACTGACCTTTCCAGCGGCAACAAAATGAAACTTCAACGTGCTCATAATTTGTGTGTACGTTTTGTAAGCAATGTTCGTAAATATGATCATATTACCCCATCCCTGGAAGCAATAGGTTGGCTTAAACTAGATAAGAAAAGAAATTTACATTCACTTCTCTTTCTCTTCGAAATCTTGAACTCTTCTATTCCTTCGTATCTGTCGTCTCGCTTCACTTACCTTTCTTCCCACCACAATCTGAACACATGCTCTCGCCATGAAACAGTACTAACAATACCATCCCATCGCACCTTCTCATACTCATCCTCTTTCACAATAGCCCTGCCAAGACTCTGGAATTCGTTACCTGCTAGCATCAGGGACTGTCGAAATAAAATTCAATTCAAACGCAAACTTACTAGGCACTTGGTCAGTAATTGAGACTCGTTCAGACATGGTTTCTTGTAAATAGTTCTTTTAATCTACCACAAAATATCTCAATATCCGGTAATTTCATCACTATAGAATTTTGTTATTCTAGGTTTAATTTGTAATTTAGTAAATACAAAAAATATTCTTTGTTCTTAACTTCTATGATAAAATGTCTAGCTTTCATTAATCAGGTATTCTTGTCGCACTTTAATTTTTATTGTAATTGTAATTGTAAATTTAATATTAATTGTAATCTTATTGTTCATGTTATAGTTTTAATCCCCTGGTAGAGGGGCAGAGAAGGCCTGACGGCCTTATCTCTACCAGGTTAAATAAATAAATCTAATCTAATCTAATCTAATCTAATCTACAGTAATTATGAAGTAAATGTTTCCTAAGCAAACGAATGCATAGTAGTGAGGTTAGGCCTACTTGACGAGTAACGGGAAATGTTTAACATGAAACAGAATGTACAGCTGTCAAAAAAAAAAGTGGCCGCACTCGTGAACAGCGAATATTTTCAAAGTCCACTTCGGGTCGCGGCGATGTTACACGATGCATGTGCTTGTACAAGCAGTTCCCGAACTATGAAAGTGTTCCATGTCTGCGCCTCGTAGGCCAGCGGTAGAGTGCTTGTTTAATGATTCAAAGGTTGTGGGTTCGGGCCTTTTTCAAGTTTTCATTTTATTTTTTAATCGTTCTTTAGCGATGTAAATGCTATTCAAATTATCATTTATATCCAGTTATCGTTCTTTATGGATATCAAGTTATTTATATTTTGTTATCGTTCTTTAGAGATATTAATAAAATTCAAGTCATCATTTGTATTCTGTTATCGTTTTATAACGATATGAATAACAATTATTATTATTGTATCTCCAATGGTGGTTAGCCCTATTTTACATATGTATGTTAGGACTATAGTTTCATACACAAAAAAGATAGGCATAAAGAGAAATAGAAAAGAATATTAAATTAGCTTACGCGATGTAAACAAAACATAAACAAACCGTAAATTAGGCATTGCGATTGCAAAATAAATATCAGGTATCAATTTGAAACATACAAAAACATTAACAACGCACATACGTAACACTTCTATAACACAAATACGCAGCTTTCCGTACCATATATCATAAATTAATACACAATAGTCACACAAACACAATCAAACTATAATTACGACATTGCGACGACATCAAGCATCACATAACTGACTCACATACATAACAAATCAAGCATCCGTTACAACACATACACTTCAACATAGTAACCACACTTTTAAAAGTTACAAATTCGGCTCCAAGAAGAATAAATAGGACACCGTTACTAATTACTATTCTTCTACAATTTCTTAAATACATCTGTAATAAATCTGTGAAATTCCGATATGAATAATATTCACGTTTTTTATATTGTTATCGTTCTTTAGCGATATAGATAATATTCAAGTTATCATTTATATTCTGTTTTCCTTCATTAGCATTATAAAATAATATTCAAGTTATTTATATTGTTATTGTTCTTTCGCAATATAAATAATCTGTATTTTATGTAAGTAATTATTATAACACAAATAAACATCTTTCTTTGTAAAATAGGTTATTTTATTTAGATAATTAAATAAGTATTATATAATATCTTATATTAATTAAACAAACCGATATTTATCATTTATATTCTGTTATCGTTCTTTAGTGATACTGTGTAAATAATATTCAAGTTATTTATATCGTAATCGTTCTTCAGTGATATAAATAACATAAATTTAATATTAGGTTTGGAAAAATCCAGTTGCATAATACTGGTATTAGTTTTTCTTTTTGTATTATTACATTATACTATCTTGAACCACAATAAAATGAAAAAGAGTAACGAGGAATTGAACCTGAGACGTTGACATCTAAATTTCGACGTTCGTCCGCTGAGCTACGAGGGCAAAAGTGTGGAAACATTTTCGGAAAAATTGGCCCAATCACACTCTAGATTTTCTGATGATTCGTAGAAGCTAGTCCAGGATGCGGGGGGCAAAGGCTAATTGAGATTTCCCGGTCTCTGATCGGGTCAAACATCCTGATAGAATTAATATTTAACCCTTGCCGTGACTTTCGGTGAAGTCCGGAGGGCCCAATTAGTCAAATCCACTCTCCTCATCTCCACGCTTGGGTCCCCTGGAATTTAATAAGATGCGAAAGAGATAGTGGTGTGCGGAAAGCAACGGGATGTTACCGCATTTAGGCCTATCCTTCCCAAGAAAAACTGCAAACATGAACAAAGGAAGCTTTGAATAGAAGAAGGATATTCTGCGAACCTCTGGAAAAAGAACTAAGGAAGAGACTAGTGAAGTGCTTTGTGTGGAGTGTGGAATTGTATGGGGAAGGAACATGGACATTACGACGAAATGAAGAGAAACGAATTGAAGCATTTGAAATGTGGATGTGGTGAAGAACGGTGCGTGTGAAGTGGACAGACAGAATAAGAAATAAAATTGTGTTTGAAAAAGTGAGTCAAGAAAGAATGATGCTGAAACTGATTAGAAAGAGAAAAAGGAATTTGTTGGGTCTGGTTGAAAAGAATAATAGACGACATTAGGATATGTGGATCATATGCGGAGACTAAGAGGAAGGCAGAAAATAGGAAAGATTGGAGATTGCTGGGTTTGTAATGAAAGACCTGCCCATGGACAGAACACTTATGTATGTGGGTATGTTCAGAATGCCTGGAATATCGTGTCTAAGAACAGTCGCTATTTGCAAAGACTAGTCGATTCCATGCCCACTCGACTGCAAGATGATCGAGATAAGAGGAAGATAGACTAAATATTGAATTGTGGCTTTTTGTTTTGTTTTTTGAACGCTTGATTGCTTGAATGTTTTAAGGCCGACGCCAGTAAATTTGTTTTGTTTATGCCACGAAAGATATTTTTATTGAGAATTAAATCTTTTTTCTTTCCATTTGCAGCCACAATATCATAATGATAAAGTCATGGCATAATATATTAATGAACCTGATGTTAATTACTAAAATAATCGTAAAAGAGAAAGGAGCCATTATGTATAGTTTGTCTCTCTCAAAAAACATAACAAAAAAGGACATAAAAAGCACGAGGATGTAGTCGAACGCAGGACCTTATGAATAAGAGGCCTGAACGCTACCATTACGCTATCGAATCACAGAGAGAATACTTCAATTATAACTGTAGATATCAGGCAACGTGGTCCAACAACATGTAACATCGTCTGTCTCCGAATTATAGCGAAGATACCCGAAGGGAACTTTGTTCCAGGAGAGCGGCCACTTTTTCTTTTGACAGCTGTACAACAGTAGGCGGAAACATGAACTTAGAATCTATGGCTCCAAACAGCGGCCAATGAAGTCTCACTTCAGCCACGTGCTATTGTTTACATTAGGATTCTTCTTACAGCGAAAAGATTATATACTGTTTTCGCTGTAAGAAGAATCCTAATGTAAACATAAGCACGTTGCTGTCATACCCGTGATTGGCTTCCAGTCGAACACTAACACGACGCAGGAAAATATAGTTCGTATTTGGAAACCATAATCTTGCATTATTTGAAAATAAAAAAAATTGAATTCTAGTTGTTAAAAACGATGACACATGTAACTTCACTCATATGTAAAACGCTATGTAAAATAAAAACTACTTTTATATTGCGGAACGGAGAAAGTTCAGCACCGCATCGACACCGGAAGAGAATGCCGCTTTCTCCTTGTCCTCCGGATGTAGCGCCACCTGCCAGTATCCTGACTTGAGATCCAACGTCGAGAACCACTCTTCTCCGGCCAGGATGTCCAAGGTGTCGTCAATTCGTGGAAGCGGAAAGCAGTCCTTCTTGGTGACGTCATTCAGTCTTCTGTAGTTCACGCAGAAACGCAGGTGCCCATTCTTCTTCTTCACCAGTACCACAGGTGATGACCAAGGGCTGTTGGATTCCTCGATGACTCCTCTTGCTTTCATGCCCTCCAGTTGGCTGTCAATCTCCCTCTGTTTAGCTAGAGGGACGCGTCGAGGAGGTTGTCTGATTGGGCGAGCATTTCCGGTGTCGATGCGGTGCTGAACTTTCTCCGTTCCACAATATTTTGTTATGTACTATGAACGCGGATGAATACCAACAGTAATACCGAGGTAGTCTGTTCTTGTAGCAAGCTGGCGTCACTTGAGCTCGTAACGTGGTACTGAAGTATGGCTTCTGCATCCTCGGTGTGTGTGGTTATTAAACATAAGAGTGGAAACCCTCTCAAATGTCTTAAACAAAACAAATAGTCTTAAATGTGTGAATTGAATCCAACGTTATCTATTCAGAGAAAGTCAATCAGACCGGATGTTCCAGTTGGAAGGGATAGAGATAACTGACGCTGTTGTGGACCGTCTCGTCATAAATCCTGCCAACGAAAGTTCTGACGACTCCGATTTGGAAGAAATAACTCCTTTTGTCCGGCAGCGATTGACCTTACACCTAAGTTCAAAATAATTTAATTACAGTAATTGTAAAGTCAATGTTTCCTAAGCAAACGAATGCATAGTAGTGAGGTTAGACCTACTTGATGAGTAACAGGAAATGTTTAACATGAAACAGAATGTACAACAGTAGGCGGGAACATGTACTGAGAATCTATGGCGCCAAACAGTGGCCAATGAAGCCTCACTTCAGTCACGTGCTATTGTTTACATATAATTTTTCTTACAGTGAAAAGATTATAGTCGTTATTTCAGAATTCCTCAGATCCGATTTCTTAATTGTAAAATCTTTCGCCGCTCTATTACGATAGTTTAAGAATTCGTTCTTCTGAATCAAACGTTCCGGGCAGTGCAACTTTATCTCCATATCACGAAAGTAAGAGTTCGCTCCTTATTTTGCAATCGCATGTGTTGTCTCGGCGGAACCCTGTGCTATGGAGGCAGGATGGTTAGAAAAGTTCATAATATGAATTTCCAGTGTTAGTTGAAAGTGTCACAGGAGGAAAGGAAACACTGAAATTAGTATTTATATTCAAAGAATGTGACAGACAAGCGGAAAAGATATGATTTTGCTTTACTTGTGCTAGAAGAGATTCAACTTAACAAACATTGACTGGACAAAGTTTTTTAGACAGACGAAGCACATTTTTTTTTAATAGTGGAGTTAATATACGTAATTGTAGAATTTAGTTTAAAAATGACCCAGGATTTAGTTAAACAAAGTCATAATGACTTCAAAATCATTGTACGCTGTGACTTCATTTTGCAAGTCATCAATGATCCTCACTTCTTCGAAGAAAAGAACAATGGGATAATAGAGACTGTCACAGTAAACGGGTAGCTATCGTGTCATCAGTAGGCTTTTTCAAACAATATGATCTTCACGATCGCTAATTACACTGGTCTTCAGCGATCGTGTCATCAGTAGGCTCTTATAAAGAATATGACCTCCACGATCGCTAATTAATTACAGGAGTTTCAGCGATCGTGTCATCCGTAGACTTTTTCAAACAATATGATATCCACGATCGCTAATTACACTGGTCTTCAGCGATCGTGTCATCAGTAGGCTCTTATAAAGAATATGACCTCCACGATCGCTAATTAATTACAGGAGTTTCAGCGATCTTGCCATCAGTAGGCTCTTATAATCAATATGACCTCCACGATCGTTAATTAATTACAGGAGTTTCAGCGATCTTGCCATCAGTAGGCTCTTATAATCAATATGACCTCCACGATCGCTAATTAATTACAGGAGTTTCAGCGATCTTGCCATCAGTAGGCTCTTATAATCAATATGACCTCCACGATCGCTAATTAATTACAGGAGTTTCAGCGATCTAGCCATCAGTAGGCTCTTATAATCAATATGACATCCGCGATCTCTAATTAATTACAGGAGTTTCAGCGATCTTACCATCAGTAGGCTCTTATAATCAATATGACCTCCACGATCGCTAATTAATTACAGGAGTTTCAGTGATCGTACCATCAGTAGGCTCTTAAAAGCAATATGACCTCCACGATCGCTAATTAATTACAGGAGTTTCAGCGATCTTGCCATCAGTAGGCTCTTATAAACAATATGACATCCGCGATCTCTAATGACACAATCGCTGAAGATCCGCGTAATAGTAGGCTCTTGCAAACAATATGACTTCCACGATCGCTAATTAATTACAGGAGTTTCAGCGATCGTGTCATCAATAGGCTCTTATGAACAATATGACCTCCATGATCTCTAATTACACGGGTCTTCAGCGATCGTATCAGTAGGCTCTTTTAAAGATTATGACCTCCACGATCTCTAAACCTCCACTCGGGGAGCTTCTTAAAGAACGAGTTTTTGTGGCACACCCCGAAGCAACTAGGAGACGATATCTTGCATAAAATTGGTAATATTCGAAGATAGTTCTTGAGAAATGCTGTGTATTGCGCATTATAAAGAATGGTGTTTGTGGAACAAGAAAACGGACGGACATATTCGCAATGTTTCGTAAAAACGAAATCCCATTATTTGCCCAACACGTCGATGTTTTTCTTTCTTTTCTCTACCTCAAATATTATAATACTTATAACAGTTTAGAATTAGAAATTACTTTTGAATGTCCTTATAATTTATTACATGAAAATTATACTAGAGGTCTACTGTCTCTTCATAAAATGGCAGGGTTCAGTAGTTTCCCTCCGATTTCTGTTCTGAATATGTCTGATAGTGAATTATGGATAAACTATTTTTTAGGCAGGCTGGCTGGCTGGCTGGCTTTTCAAGGCCAAGACGAGAAATCGATGCATGCACTTAACATGCTTACATTGATACATTGCGCGCCTAATATGCGATTATTGTTCCAGTTCGAGAGATCGTCTTTGTGACATTCGTGAAACAAATGCTGACAGGCAAGCCAATATCCCTCAGCCTTAACACAGTCAAGGTCCATCCACAGACGTGTTCTGATAAACCCCAGAGCCCGAACCCTACCCGTATTACCCCTAACACTTGACCCCAGACTATTTTGAACTATTGCAGATAATAAATGACGTGTTGTTGGAATAAAAGTGGACAACGTGAGTATCCCCTCCTTTTCAAAAAAAGAAACGTCTGCAACGTCTGCTTCATTCAGGAATTAATTCCATCACGGGCATGTCGAGAATCTAATTTAGGCCGCCTTGACCCAAAACTGCTCAGCTACGGCGGGAGGAGAGGAGTAACCACTTAACTTGATCAGGTATCGTCCAAGATCACTTGAAAATTCCATTTACTGTGATCCAAATTAGCTACTTTACTATCATTAAAGGATTCTGTAAGTTTCTTATAACAGTTACAAATATTGCAGACCTGTGTATGTTTACCACAGACCGGTACGTACAATTACGACTCCAATTTATACAACACACTAGGCCTACATTCAATTTGTGCGTTCTTTTATTGTATAGCGTATAGAAGTAATCAAAATAAGCGAATAGTTGAAGATATTTCAACACTAAACATGGTTTAAATATAGAAAGCTACAATACAACAATTTATATTCTTTCAAACGCTGAAAAAAAAATACTTTCATACACGTAAAGGGAAAGTTAAATTTTCACAGGTAAATTGAATTGAATTTACGGGAAGGGGGCACTATGGCCCAGCACTGCGACCTGTTAGGATCTATTACGCTAACCCTCAAGCTAGGCGCATTCCCAAACCCACACCGACTGACTACACTAAGATTCGCTGCGTATCCAGGTTTCGAGCAGGCAAACCCCCTCGTCCCTAGGCCAGCCATTTCCGTGCGTCGCCGGTGTTCGGAGAATGCTATGAAATGATGAAGAAATTGAGAAATGGTGACGGAATGATGTAAATGCCTAATATGGGGAAAAGCCCCGAACTGCGACCTTGTCTGTCACAAGTGCATGTGTCACTATGGATTTTTCAATGAAAAATCCCGGACCTGACCGGGACTCGAACCCGGGCCGCCTATGTGACAGGCCGGAGGTCTGATCACTCAGACACCGCAGGGGGATTCACAGGTAAATAAGTAAATACATACATGCACAAACACGCATTCATACATACAGGTACATACATACCGGTACAGACATATATACAGTACATACATACATACATACCTACCTACCTACATATAACGTTTACAGGCTTCTATACGGACATACTACAGTTCGAAATTTTTAAACGGACAAAGAAAAGAATATAGTGGCAAGTGGTTAACACTATCCATTAATTAGGTAAATTAACAGACAAATAGACGGATAGATAGATTGAAGCAGACAGGTAGACGAGTAGATAGATTGAAACAGACAGATAGACGGGTAAATAGATTGAAATAGATAGATAGACAGACAGACAGGCAGATAGATAGGCAGGCAGATAGACAGACAGATAAGTAGATAGGCAGGCAGATATATAGACATAGATAGATATATAAAATAGATATGTAGATATAGGTACATAGATATATAAACATAGACACAGAGATCTAGACATAGGCAGTAGATATATTGATTTAGGCATGTAAATACGAGTATATTGACATATGCACGCAGATATATAGACATAAACAGATGGATGGATAGGCAGGGGCAGGCAGGCAGAAAAAAATAAAATGTAGACAAACAAATGTAAAAACTGCATCAGTAATGAAGTATAGGGATACAGTATATAAATGGAGCACAAACGTAATGCACAGAACGAATATATACAAATAGGCAACTACTTCAATTTATTAAATGAATTAATAGAGCGTCGTACGGATGGGAAACAAGTGAACAAATAAATAAAAATAGACACAACTAATTATATATGTCTGGACCAATAAATAAAGTGAAACAGTCAACTAATTAGAGGAATGTGTAAATAAATAATTTATCGAGTAAATAAGTAAATAAAAATGCATCATGAAAACAAACTTAATTAAAGCCTGGCGGCACGCGTAACAGCGGTTGATCCGCTCTTGCCCCCACACGGTAGGCAGCACAAAGCGCAAGTGTTTCCTTCCTCTGCCTCATCTGAGGGCACTAAGTCAAACAGCTGATCGATATACAGAGCTCTGTACTAATCCCTACAGGGACTGCAACCCTCTGCATGTTTAAATCTATTTACTTCTGTTATCAGCCTCCACGTTGAGTAGTCTTCATAGGGAACCCCCACGGAAATCACATGCCCACATAAAAACTATAGACTATAGCCAGGGGAAAGTATATTTAAACTTAAGTGATTATGTCGGAACTTTATGAATTTGTATGTACGGGTATGTATGTATGTATGTATTTATGTATGTATTTATGGTTTATTTAACGACTCTCGCAACTGCAGAGGTTATATCAGCGTCGCCAGTGTGCCGGAATTTTGTCCCGCAGTTCTTTTACATGCCAGTAAATTTACTGACATGAGCCTGTCGCATTTAAACACACTTAAATGCCATCGAACTGGGCTGGGATCGAACCCCTCAACTTCGAACACAAAAGACCAACGCTATACGAACTACGCTACCGAGGCTATGTATGTATGTATGTATGTATGTTCACACATACATATGAACATACAACTGCTAAAGCCACGTTTATACCACAGTCTAGTATATACAGCCACGAAGCTCAATACGTAGTAAATATGCGTCCATAGATAGTTGCTAACCACTAGGATCGCTACTATCGCCTCATTATAGACAATGTGAAATAGTACCGGCACAGTCTATTGTGCAGATAACACAGATGGTTTGGAATTGAATGGGATACATCAGCTTCTTGTCTATGCGGATGACGTGAATATGTTAGGAGAAAATCCACAAACGATAAGGGAAAACGCGGAAATTCTACTTGAAGCAAGTAAAGAGATAGGGTTGGAAGTAAATCCCGAAAAGACTATGTATATGATTATGTCGCGTGATCAGAATATTGTACGAAATGGAACTATAAAAGTTGGAGATTTATCCTTCGAAGAGGTGGAAAAATTCAAATATCTTGGAGCAACAGTAACAAATATAAATGACACTCGGGAGGAAATGAAACGCAGAATAAATATGGGAAATGCCTGTTATTATTCGGTTGAGAAGCTTTTGTCATCCAGTCTGCTGTCCAAAAATCTGAAAGTTAGAATTATAAAACAGTTATATTACCGGTTGTTCTTTATGGTTGTGAAACTTGGACTCTCACTTTGAGAGAGGAACATAGGTTACGGGTGTTTGAGAATAAGGTGCTTAGGAAAATATTTGGGGCTAAAAGGGATGAAGTTACAGGAGAATGGAGAAAGTTACACAACACAGAACTGCACGCATTGTATTCTTACCCGACATAATTAGGAACATTAAATCCAGACGTTTGAGATGGGCAGGGCATGTAGCACGTATGGGCGAATGCAGAAATGCATATAGAATGTTAGTTGGGAGGCCAGAGGGGAAAAGACCTTTGGGGAGGCCGAGACGTAGATGGGGGGGATAATATTAAAATGGATTAGAGGGAGGTGGGATATAATGGTAGAGACTGGATTAATCTTGCTCAGGATAGGGATCAATGGCGGGCTTATGTGAGGGCGGCAATGAATCTCCGGGTTCCTTAAAAGCCAGTAAGTAAGTAAGTACAGTCTATTGTTCCTAGTACCCTCAAAACTTAAGCTCGTGACTATATACTAGACTGTGTACACTGAGCGAGCGAGCAATCTTTATTTGGTCGCTCAATGTAAACGGGACAGCGGACTAGCGAGCGAATGTTCGATCGGTATGTTCGCTCAGTATAAACAGCTACTGTAGCTGAGAGCGCATTTTCTCGGTACTTCACTCGGTGTTACACGTGTTCAATCGTGGTTCGATCCTTTTGCAAATTCCCGTGATTGACGTACGAGTTAAGTGGACGCAACAGAAAATACTGGAATTAATCAATACATCGTCGTTGTTTTTATGAAACCTCCTATGTGACAATACAGAAAATAATTTTTCAGGAGAAAGAAAATGTGAATTAAATGTCAATAGGCCTACACTGATCCTCGATGATATCATTTATGTTCATCATATACACCAACGTTTTCTACCGAATTATTTCATACTCTTATTTACGCTCTTTGATTTTTAATTAATTTTTTCTTCCTCCTGAAAAATTATTTTCTGTACTGTCACATAGGAGGTTTCATAAAAGCAAAGACGGTATATAGGCTGAATCCTTGTTTGTGGGATCCGCAGCATCCTGAATACAAAAAGATGCTGTATCAATAAAAATGTCTAGATTATTATTTGAGGCTTACAAGGAATATATGATCAGCTAAGACAACAATCAACCCTATATTCCACACAGACATCCTCGCCAATCACACCTTTCTGCCATCCTCATTAACAACAACAACAACAACAACAACAACAACAACAACGACGACGACAGCAATAACAACAGAAAGAACTACCAATATTAACTCGTCATATACCAGTACCATCACCATTGTTGTTTTAGAGCACTTCTACAGATCCACACAGGAGTAGCAGATCTACTCATAAGTCGGCCTCGGTAGCGTAGTTGGTATAGCGCTGGCCTTCTATGCTCGAGGTTGCGGGTTCGATCCCGGACGAGGTAGATGGCATTTAAGTGTGTTTAAATGCGACAGTCTCATGCCAGTAGATTTACTGGCATGTAAAAGAACTCGTGCGGAACAAAATTCCGGCACACCGGCGAAACTGATATAACCTCGACAGTTGCGAACGTCGTTAAATAAACCATAATTCTTTTTCTACTCGTAATTCAACTACATCCCCATACAACCAACTAATTGAATATGTTAATAATTTTAGTAAAGGCGAAGAAGAAGAAATACCTATAGTGAACTCAAATTCAAACAATTTCGAGAAAAGAACAGTTCCAAAAAACAACAGCAGGTCGGAACATCCTGTTACGAAATAAAAGTATTAGTTTCTGAAGGACTGTTTCTCATGGTAGTATACAGATACGGAAATAAAATTTGGAGTTCTCTTATATAATTTTCGCTTACAACACATTGCGCATGTGCAGTAAACAAGAGCCCCTGTATATATGCTACTTGTGGACAGTCGTGTGAAATTGTTGCCTACATACAGGTGGATTCCCATCGAGACTCGCTCAAATTTTAATTCCACATCTGCACATACCTTTCAAACTCCTTGTTTGGAACACTCCAAATACTGTACTTTCTCAGAGACAATAACTGCTCCAGTCAAAGTGTTCTCCTTGGAGGTAGATATGGTGGAGAGAGAGTTTACTTGTATAAATTACTGCATATACTTCTGATCAGAACAGTTGTCATTGGTCGAATTGCATTATGGTCTGCGATTTTGAAAACGGAACCAGTTCCGGAACAACATACAATTTTGGTGATTATTACTTTATGTCAGACGCTTACTGTTATTTTGGAACTGTTCCTAGGAACTAGTATTTGGGACTGGAATACTCGGAACAGTTCCGGAAAAAGAGTGAGTTTTACAACCACTAATGTGACTGAGAAATGCAGTTATAGCTGTCAAATTTTGTTTTGTATAAACAAAAGTCGTTGTGTTTATATTTACTTCAAGGCTAGCTCTTATCTTGTCAGCCGAGGAGGCAAGCATAAATATTCTGAACCGAGTGAGCGAGCATTTGTTCGGAACTGTCCGTTCACTTGCTCGCTCAGTGTAACCGTGACTTGATTTTACATTCTCAGTAAAATACTGTCGTATGTCGAAAATCGTATATTACTTTCGTAAATTATTTCAAACATTGTTTTAATGGTTGGATATATGAATTTCTAATAATAAAATAGTGAATTATCAAAGGGTTTAATACTTGTTTATTAAAATATTTTTGCAGCAGCATTTTACTAGGAAATAGCATATATTTACAAATCACAATTTTCGAGTTACAACTTTATTTTACTGGCAGTGCAATTTCTTCTTTCAAACATGAGCCGAATGAGTCAGCATTTGTTCGAAACTGTTTGCTCGTTTGTTCATTCAATGTAAACGCCACTTCATTTCTTGTTTCAAACATGTGTCAAACGAGCGAGCATTTGTTAGGAACTGTTCGTTCGTTTGCTCGCTCAGTAGGGTAAAATGCGACTTCATTTCTTGTTTCAAACATGAGACGAACGACCCAGCATACGTTCGAAACTGTTTACTCGCTTGTTTGCTCAGTGTAAACGCGACTGCATTTCTTGTGTGAAACTTGAGCTGAACTAGCGAGCATATGTTTTGGACTGTTCGCTCGCTTGCTTACTCAGTGTAAACGCGTCTTCATTTCTTATATCAAACATGAGCCAAATGAGCGAACATTTGTTCGGAACTGTTCGCTTGCTTTCTCAATGTAAATACAATTTAATTTCATGTTTCAAATATGAGCCAAACGAGCGAACATTTGTTCGGAACTGTTCGCTTGCTCGCTCAATGTAAACGCGACTTCATTTCTTCTTTCAAACCTGAGCCGAACGAGCGAGCATTTATTTGTTCGGAACTGTTCGCTCGCTTGCTCGCACAATGTAAACGCGACTTCATTTCTTCTTTCAAACCTGAGCCGAACGAGCGAGCATTTATTTGTTCGGAACTGTTCGCTCGCTTGCTCGCTGAGTGTAAACGCGACTTTATTTCTTCTTTCAAACCTGAGCCGAACGAGCGAACATATGTTCTTCTGAACTGTTCTCTCGCACGTTCGCTCAATGCAAATACGGCTTAACACGAATGCTTATAGAATACAAAAGGATACATATACTCTAGACAAGTGTACTATGCCATGGAAAATGGATAGAGCATTTTCTGAGATTGTAAAGTGACCGATTATTTACCTTTTTTTTTTAGTAGGTTATTTTACGACGCTTTATCAACATCTTTGGTTATTTAGCGTCTGAATTATATGAAGGTGATAATGCCGGTGAAATAAGTCCGGGGTCCAGCACCGAAAGTTACCCAGCATTTGCTCGTATTGGGTTAGGGAAAACCCCGGAAAAAAACCTCAAGATTATTTACCTTAAATAGGTTACTATGAGAAGAAAAAAAATAATTTTGAGCTAGAATAAGACGGCTAGAGTGAGAAGAGAAAGAGAAAATACTGTGCATATGAATTTAGAGCTGGCAAGACGTATACTGCGTACATTGTACAGGAGAAGTAGCAGCTGTTGCAGTAATACGCAATGCAAGTTATGGATAAGAATTGCAAAGGACTTGACTGAAGCGTACATATGGCTCAATTATGAATTTAGGGGCGAAGAGGAGGAGGCCAAGAGATTCCTACTCGGGTCTCACGCTGTTCTGTTTTATGCGGCGTCTTCTTGGATCTACGACGTAAGGTAAGTGGAAGGTTAAGCGCCTCGACCATCGCCCGTGTTATGAAATATTCAGCAACAGTTTCACACACACCTCGTTACCTGTTGGCACCCAAGAAACTGAACTGGGGTTCTGACCCACTGCGGCGATACACATCACACCTGAGTAATGCGGGCGTCGCTTACGATAGTTCCCTTGTGTTTTCAAGACGCTGTTGCAAGTATGAACGTCATTTAGCGATTCGTCGTCTATCTTGAGAAAGTATGTAGTAGGGTAAGGTTGCCTAATTCAGTGACATTTGATAAAGTGTATATTTATATTGTACTAAAAAATTTTCAAATAACACCTAAATGACATTATTTGGACCTTTAGCTACAGTTATTACAACATTCAGTGTCAACAGTTTCACAAGTTTGGTATATAATATATGATTATACGATTCTTCATTGTTATACAGTGGCTCCTAAATCCGTAACAAGAATCCAAATTAGTGGTTTCCTAATTCCGTGATATTAAACTAATCCTCATTAACTGCTCAGAAAACAAACGTGTATTTGAAAAAAAAAAAACTTAAAGTCATAGTATATTGTTTTAATATGAATTAAGCAAGAAATTAAAACATAGAAAAAGGGCCTTAGTGACAAATTTCATAGAACTACAGGAATACATATTACATATTAATATATTATAACAAAATAAACTGAAAGCTAAATTCAATACAAAATTAAACTTGAATAAATTGAATTATAACCCAATTATTTCTCATCATTTATATTCCTAACAACAGCAGTAATTAAGTTAAATATATACCCTCTTATTTTAGTATAAATAATTGATGTTTTCTATAACTTATTTATATTATTATTTCCATGATCTATTTTTTTTTCATAGAGATTAATTTTCACAATTTAGCGTTGGCATTACTGGTCGAGTGAGCCAGGGAGGCGAAATATGAAAATAAATTCGAAAATGGGAAAGCTCCTGTAGCATTGTATTGTCTCAATGTTTAAATAATCCTACACATTGATTCAGCTGACTATAATCTACAGTAATATATCATTTTTATAACGCTATATTAATTCTTACCTCAAACATAAAATGTTTCTTCAGGAGCGGTCACAAGAGAAAGAAAAACGTACTGGTCAACCACCTTTCACTGAACAAAAGCTTCTGCAGTCGACTGCTTCTATTCAAAGGCAGGTAGTCAATAGACTTGAAAAGAAGACATCTTGTAGCATCTGTTAGGTATTTCAAAAACTTAAAAGTTAGAGATCACAACTCCATGGTAGTCAATTGAAACTTTATTACGGGATTAGGGGTATCAAGGAATTAGGCACCTTTACCCTAAACGCGTACGGAATATTGAAAAAATTGTAACTGAATAACTTTTTAGAGAATAACATGGCTTTCTTTGGAAGGGAATTGAAGCGGAGGCTCTTTTTTCGTATAATTACCTACTCGAAAGAAGGAAATGGAAAGAGAAAGTATTCTAATGCTACAAAACACAGATTCAGAAGTTTTCACGGAAATGAACGTTTCTAATAATCATCCTTGTTAGTACCAAAAATTAATTCTGGATATGTCTTCTGTGTTATAGCTATTTCTCCTGAAATACCAGACGCGTTTTTTGAATAGGCCTATTGTATCTACGAATCACTTTATCCGGGACTGATATTCTATGAAGTCGGCCTACCTATATTAATTTTTAGTAAAAATCAATGGGTCTCAATAATTTTAAATCAGAAACACAGAAACGCGAAGAACTTCAAATCCAAGCAAACGATTTTATTATTTACGAGAAATAAACTGACAAGTTAAGCAGATTAATATTTCTGTCGTTTGTTTTATTTTTTTTATTTTAGTAGGTTATTTTACGATGCTTTATCAACATCTGAGGTTATTTACGTCTGAAGGAGATGAAGGTGATAATGTCTGTAAAATGAGTCCGGGGTCCAGCATCGAAAGTTACCCAGCATTTGCTCATAATGGGTCGAGGGAAAACCCCAGAAGAAACCTCAACCAGGTAACTTGCCCAAACCGGGATTTGAGCCCGGGCCACCTAGTTTCGCGGCCAGACGCTCTAACCGTTACTCCACAGATGTGGACTTTCTGTCGTAGAATAATTCTTTGTTCGCACTGCTTACAGGCAGCCAAACTCACCCAGAAAGTGTCACGAAATTAGATGAGATGGGATTAAGAACTCCTTATGTTAGAGAACTAATAGATATATCCAAATAAACAAAATTACATTTTAGAGAATCAATTTTCAAACTGTGGTCCGCGGATCCCTGGAGGTCCGAGAATAGTTAGGAATTCGCAAGTGAGTTTTCGAAGTAAAATTTCTTTTTTTATTTCATTATGAAAAATATAATAAAAATACCGTGCAATCGCAATCGATCTTTCACTTCAGTCACCTGATAGCTTTCCTTGCTTATGTAGCAGCAATAAACTTAACCAAATCCCTATAATCATCGTAAGAGGAAGTTTATTGTTTCAGCTTTGGTTCTAATAAAACTGGAATATACTTATTTAAAAAAAAATCCGTATCCAATGATACGTTTAAATTTAACATTCAGGCTATTCAGTTTTTTTTTAACGTATCAGAGGTGTAATAAAACCCACGGATGAAACTTAAATCTTGTAAGAAAAGATAGACTAGAAAATAAACAAATATAGGCTACGGTACTTTTAAAAACTTAATAATACAAAAACCATTCATCTGACCATTATGGAACATACGCGAGAATAATATAGGAAAGAGATGAGGTGTACAAAATATGAAATCTCTACCTTAACAAATCGGGATTGGCTTTATCAGAGACAAAACTGCAAGTTTTATGTTTGAATTCGTATCTCGGTATGGGACGTTGAATGTAAGGCAACAGTTTCTTATACGACCATTTTAAGCTGCATATGCCTCGATATTGTGAATTTTCTTTCTTCACTTAATTTTCAATTTATCTTGTCGACTGCTGATTATTCCTGAGTTAAAATTGAAACCTTGTTCGTTAGGAATCGTTTGATACTACTGCGAACAACCTATCTC
This sequence comes from Periplaneta americana, assembly GCF_040183065.1. Lineage (NCBI taxonomy): Eukaryota > Metazoa > Arthropoda > Insecta > Blattodea > Blattidae > Periplaneta > Periplaneta americana. The sequence continues at coordinate 158,831,559 of NC_091120.1, read as the reverse complement.
TGCGCATTCTCGGATTACACTGCCTCGGCTGCCATGAGACTCTTCAATTCCTACCTCAACTTTGCCCCTCCCGCGTTTTGCTAGATGACGTCACCCACTCCACGTCAAGGTTACGTTGGACACATTGATCCTTAGTATGTCGATCGCCGTTTACTTCATTGGAATATATTGTGTGGTTTAGAAATTATAGGCACTACAAAACTGACCTGAAACTGTGTCGGTTGGCTTTCTGGTATGGCAACCTAGTACGCTACTGAACTGAACTTTTGACTAATGGCAGGCTCTTGACTTGTCATTATTCACCCATATGAAGCACGTTCTATAGAAATTTACCTGTCACTGACCAAGGTGCGTCATAGGAGGCTGGTCTACGCTACATACGTAATGAGATCATGATGGAGATTTGTTGGGTTGCCACAGGCGAACCGCAGCTCCCGGAGAAAATCCCTGTGTGGTCAGAACTTATAGAATATATTAACGTCAAAATTATAGAAAATAGAAATTTCAACCATCACCCCCATGGGCAAGAGTCGCTAAATTGTAAATACATACATTACATACATACATAAGTGTTCTGCCCATGGGCAGGTCTTTCACTGCAAACCCAGCATTCTCCAATATTTCCTATTTTCTACCTATCTCTTAGTCTCCGAATATGATCCACATATCTTAATGTCGTCTATCATCAGGTATCTTCTTCTGCCCCGAACTCTTCTCCCGTCCACCATTCCTTCCAGTGCATCCTTCAGTGCGGAGTTTTTTTCTCAGCCAGTGACCCAACCGATCCCTTTTCCTCTTTCTGATCAGCTTCAGAATCATTCTTCCTTCACCCACTCTTTCCAACACAACATTTCTTATTCTGTCTGTCCACTTCAAACGCTCCATTCTTCTACATATCCACATTTAAAATTCTTCTAGTCGTTTCTCTTCACTTCGTCATAATATCTGTGTTTATGCCCCATACAATCCCACACTCCACACAAAGCACTTCATTAGTCTCTTCCTTAGTTCTTTTTCCAGAGGACCGCAGAAGACGCTCCTTTTTCTATTAAAAGCTTCCTTTGCCATTGCTGTCCTCCTTTTGACTTCTTGGCTACAGCTCATGTTACTGCTTATAGTACAGTATCTACCAAAAAGTAATTGGGCACTGTTTTTGCCCCTTTAGAACCTCGTGGTACCACCTCTTGTTTCTATAACAGTAGCCACCCTGTCAGGCATGCTCTCCACTAGTTTGTGTAGGATATCCACTGGAATGCGTCGCCATTCCTCTTGCAACATGGCACTCAGTTGGACAATGGAAGTTGGCCCCATGTTTCGGCGGCTACTATGTAGTGGTATGCAGACAATAATGTTCACCGGTTGGACTGGCCTGCACAGAGTCCTGATCGAAATCCCATTGAGCACCTTTGGAAAGAATTGGACCGGCGATTGAGGTCTCGGGAGATGCGGCCAACTTCCATTGTCCAAATGAGCGCCATGTTGCAAGAGGAATGGCGACGCATTCCAGTGGATACCCTACACAAACTACTGGAGAGCATGCCTGACAGGGTGGCTGCTGTTATAGCAACAAGAGGTGGTACCACGAGGTTCTAAAGGGGCAAAAACAGTGCCCAATTACTTTTTGGTAGATAGTGTACATCCCAAGTATTTGAAGCTGTTCACTTGGTCTACTGCCTTATTTATAATTCGCAAGTTTACCTTCTTTATTTTTTTGCGACAATCATGGTCTTCGTCTTGTTTGCATTTATCTTCATCCCATACTGCTCACAGCTGTCATTTAGCTCCAGTAGCATATTCCTTAGTATGTCTCCTCTTTTGTTAATAACGCCATATAATCAGCAAATCTTATGCACTTTATTCTTTTTCCTCCAACTTTTACCCCTCCCATGTTCTGAAAACAGCTGTTCACCAAATCCTCCAAGTAGATTTTGAACATGATAAATGATAAAGGACGTAAGTTGTAAATATGATTTGCTAAAGGCTGGTTCACAATAAACCGGGAACGGAAACAAGAACGAGAACGGAAATATTGTTAAAATAAATGTAGGCCTACTTAAATGTCAGCATTCACAATTAACTATTTTGAATGCTCACATTTAAATATATTTATTTTAAATTTCTTTTCCGTTCTCGTTCTCGTTTCCGTTCCCGGTTTATTGTGAACAAGCCTTATACAAATCCTCATGACGGTAAACACGGAACGATGCGGTATTTATATCATGATAATAAATATATATTTTCTGTACTTCATGTCTCTAATAAAAAAGTAAAATGATTTGCACGGTGAGCTGCACGCAGTAGTTGAGGAGCCTAACAGTGTGCGTAGAGATGCTGCTAATGAACACGAGGTGATGAGGGCACTCTCGTTTAAAGTGCAGTTTTATGTCTGGCAACTTAACGCTCGAGCCTCCATTTTTCTCCTCCTCTGCAATGTTGTGTCATCTCACGCGCGTATTGCACACTTGTGTGGCATATCCTGCAAACTGCCCTGCTGGCCCGCCTGCCAACTCTGCATCCCTTCAAACAAATCCACCGGGCACCGACTACACGCAACTAAAATCACTCTTGTCAGAGTTGAGGTGAAAATTGGCTATCAAAGCAATAAGATTTTTTTTTCTGCCAACCGATTGAAGAATTTCCTGTATATGTCAGATTTGAGATATATTACAATCTATGCAAAAAGTAGTTGTAGAGTTTTATACGTTGTAAAAAGGAAAACTGTAAGAGTAGATTTTATTTTTACTTTTATTTTGAGTACAGATTACACAGTGGTTTGTTAACGTGAGATTTAAGTAGATTTAAAATAATTTGTATTATGATATTATATATTTATTTATCCATCATATATCAGTAAGAGACACCGGCGTGGCTCAGTCAGTTAAGGCGCTTGCCTGCCGATCTGAAGTTGCGCTCGGGTGCGGATTCGATCCCCGCTTGGGCTGATTACAAGGTTGGGTTTTTCCGAGGTTTTCCCCAACCGTAAGGTGAATGCCAGGCAATCTGTGGCGAATCCTCGGCCTCACGGACAGGAGAACGCGAATTCGATTATGCGCACTGTTCAAAACATACAGAGGTGATCCTGCCTGGAGAGAAATAAAAAATAGGTTGCAGCCGCCAAATTACTCTTCAAGGAACGACGACTCATGTAAATTGAGGGAAAGAAGGCAGAGGACGGACACTGGAAAGTTTTCTTTTCTCAATCGTATTATCAGGGACTGGAATGCTTTACCTGCAGACTTACTAAAGGCTCTACCAACAACCAAAAATGTATTTAAAAATAGGCTTATGATGAATGCTGTCCCGGATAAATTCTTAAGTCCGATATGTGTCCAGTTTTTTCCGATATGGCTTCTGTTTTGTCTCGTAATGAATACTGCGTATCAGTCATTTCTGATCAGCTTCATAGCGAATCCAGGGGTAGAAAAGTCTATAAGAACCATAGAAGAATTGAAAATGAAGGATCTAAAAGTAATTTCTCATGGCTCAGGATCAAGTAACTTGAGTCAGTGTTGTGAAAGTATTGATTGTGCATGGTTCGATTGTATATCTAGAATACCATCAAAACGAGATATTGCGCTTCTGACTAAGAGGAGAGGTTTAGAATTGATTATATCTGAATTTTTCAGTGTCAGAGGCAAACCGCAAATCGTTCCTTTGGAAGAAAATGTGAAAAAGATATATTTAAGTATTGGTGTCGATAAAACTAATTTGATTTTCCCACGACTCAAAAATGTTCTCCAACATTTCATAAGTTCTGGAATTGTTGAGAAGCTTATAAAAGATTCTGAAAATATATATCTACTCCAAGTTGCAAGGAAAATACCAGATGACAAGGTCATTGTCATAACTTTGTTTCATATCCAAGGTGCATTCTACCTGTTTATTGGGTTATTTTTGGCGGTGATGATGTTCTTTTAGAATGTTTGATCAGTTATTGTGACTACCATTGTAACGTTGTGTTTATATTTTTCGACTTAATTCCACGTATTTGAGTATGTGGTGATGTTTTATCTACAAACAAATTTGAATTATATAACAGCCACAATACCGTGTTAATGCGGTGATGATTTTGTGTTTGGTCCTTATTGTAATTATTTATATGATGGAGGATCAATTTATTTGTGTCCTGCAACCATAGTTGAGATGTTATGTGTACAGGTCCTAATCGAAAAAGAAACAGAGAGAGAGAGGCAGTGTAGATTAATGACTTCTACCTTTGCATCTACATATGAAACTGATTAGACAGTTAAGACACACGTGCGACTTCACTGAAAGTTTTCAAGTTTTGTTTCTGAAGTTTGTGATATGGACTTTGAAATTAATTTGAAATCGCCAAACTATATGCCACAATATACCATATTATGTCTATGAAATGAAACAAGGTGAAATTAATAACAGGATACTGTGAACGGGAAGTTGAGGCGGAAGGACACTATTACAACTGTAAAAAACTAAAATATCATAATCATGCCATCGTACACTGGGGATCAAATGCGAGACTTTTGGAGTCCATTTTACTTCTAAACCTATTCAGAGATTATGAGAATACTAATTGGAGTCTATAGGGAAAGTATAATTTAACAGGAACTGGTGTATTAGAAGATAAGCCCGTTTCATTTGCACCATGCTGTAGGTGATTTTCAATTTTTAATGGCAGCCGTAAAAGCTCAAAAGTGACAAAAACAATTATTATAATAAACGTCCGAAGAAGAAATATTATTGGCAATAGAATTATATCTCAATGCGTTTTTGTAAATAAGACTAAAATTAATTCTTTATCGAATCGATATTTTAATTTACTTTTTTTCTGTTTAACTGTACTATTATTCTACCTCTCAAAACTATTATGTACAATAAGATGCACTTTTGAGATGAATATGGCACGTGTAATAAAATTATTATTATTCGTGTCAGTACTATGACTGTAAGGAAGTTTTGTGATGTATACTATCTAATAAACAGAAATAAATACTAGCACATTTTATTAATTTAATTATTTAAATACTTAAACATATTCCTATCATCTATGATATGAGACTCTGATGGTATTCAACATGCTGCGAGGTTTCCTCTTTTTTTTCACAGCTTCATATGAGACTGGCTACTTAAAAATTTGACAGTACAAACTGCCTGCAAGTAGGAGTTCTCTGAAACGATCTTATGAATTACTGTCTAATTTGAATTTAAGTATAGCGCCTTGTGATGCCGAAAATGGTCTTAGGAACTTAATACCAAAACGTTGCTTTCACGTTGAGTGCAACCAGGGGTATAGATCTGTTCCACTAGCATACTATACTTTGCTCATACAAGCAACTCTCTATACATCCGCTAATATGGACTTATGACTCGTCACATTACAATGATATTCACAGTAGAGAAGTAGTTTCATTACATACTAACGTTCGAAGTGGAGTCGTGCAGTTTAATAAGCGCTTTTCAACTTGACAGAAATTACACTGCTGAATCGAAAGAAGATGAATGCAATACTTCAATAATTTTCTGGTAACTTTAGTAAGAAAAGAAAAACATTTTAATGAAAATTATGTAGTTTGAAAATTTATTCCATAAAACGAAAAGTAGTTCAGGAACACTGTGATGTGAAAAAAAACACGCGGAACTCCTCTCTCTACTTGGGAAATACAGCAACGAAAAGAAACCGCATTCTTCAAAACCTGAGTCAAGTATACACAATTATTTTTCGATATATGTATATTGTCGGTATGTTACAATATCCATTCAAACAATTAAACTCCTGTAACAGTCATTCCGGTGCACTGCAGAATACTGTGAAAATGAGTGAATCTGTGAGATGTGTGGAAGAATAATATTATTAAGTATATATATATAATGTTTTGGGAGCAAGGAGAATATGTTAGACTAAATTCAAGGGAAGAGAGAAAGTGAATGGCATGGTGGAGATTAGGTATCTGGAGGCTCAAGAATAAGAGAGGGAACGTAGAGAAGGATAAATGTGCTTTAAGTGGACTAGCGGAAGTCGCAAAGTATGTTGCGTTAAATTGCCAGGCAACTAATGATTTGAGAAACAGTTGGGTGGATAAAAAATTTCTACAAATAAACGCTATAGTAGCTTATAAAAATGAATGGTCACCTAAACGTCAGCAATCTGCATAAATTAGGAACATTTCTTTTTAGAGTTAAAATTAGATGGGAAGATAAAGTCAAAGCTCTAACGGAGATGGAATTATAAATGTTGTGTAGTCACTCGATGAGAAACGACGAAGAGTAGTCAATGAAGTTAACAGAATAATTCTTAAGAGATTGATCATAAAATGAAAAAGCTAAAGTAGGAGTTTTAAATAAATGAGGTATACTTATTAGTTTATTATTATTATTATTATTATTATTATTATTATTGTTGTTGTTCAAATCAGAGGATACTTATAGGTTCAATATGTATTAGTTTTCTCCATATTTGTATAGAGAGTGATGGCGGATTAAGAACTGGAATACATCTAATCCTCCATGACGTGAACCAAGATTGAACGAACGAACTAATAAATAAATAAGTAAATAAATAAATAAGTAAATAAATAAATAAATAAGTGAGTAAGTAAATAAATAAGTAAGTAAGTAAATAAGTAACTAAGCAAGTAAGTAAATAAGTAAGTAAGTAAGTAAATAAGTAAGTAAGTAAGTAAATAAGTAAGTAAATAAGTAAGTAAGTAAGTAAATAAATAAGTAAATAAATAACTAATAAAAAAATTAAATAAATAAATAATATATAAATAATAATTAAATAATAATTAAATAATTAATTAATTAATTAAATACATAATTAATTAATTAATTAAATAAATAAATATATATATATATATATAAATAAATATATAAATAAATATATAAATAAATATATAAATAAATAAATAAGTAAATAAATAAATAAATAAATAAGTAAATAAGTAAATAAATAAATAAATAAATAAAATTTATATATATACATATATATACACACAGTCATAGGCCTATATATCTGTGTGTGTGTGTGTGTGTGTGTGTGTGTGTGTAAGATGGGAGGGAAGTGTGGGTGGTATGTATTTCCGTAACCAATTTTTTTTAATTGGTCATTTAACGACGCTGTATCAACTACGAGGTTATTTAGCGTCGATGAAATTGGTGATAGCGAGATGGTGTTTGGCGAGATGAGGCCGAGGTTTCGCCAAAGATTACCGGGCATTCACCTTACGGTTGGGGAAAATCTCCGAAAAAAAACCAACCAGGTAATCAGCCCGAGCTAGGATCCAACCTGCACCAGAGCGCAACTTCAGACCTTGAGGCAAGCGCCTTAAACGACAGAGCCACGCCGGTGGCAGGCACCAAATTCTTTTGGGACTCATTCAGAAATTTTGTTTTATTGCCACAGGAAAACCACGAACAGAATAAATTGCCTCAATTTGCAAGATTAGTCAATTGACTGTGAGGTGATTTTAATAAGACACGACCTGATAAATCCTGACTGTGTAATGTGGGGAAAGATGGGTATTTTGTGTTTCCAGCTTAGGGAATGGTTGGAGTGGGCAATGCTTTCTGTCTTCATTCTGAAAATAAGTGATTCATGAATGTTACACTGCAGCCCACAGCGATCACTAGGAAGGCATGTGTTGCCATCTACATCCATACAGCAATACACATTATGTTAACGTTCAATTGAAGACCTGAACTGATAAATATTCCAATTTCAAAATTAGTCGAATTTGACTTTTTACCTCACAAACGCTGTGCTTTGCATAAACTATCATTTTGTAAAAAGAATACTCCAATTCCAACTATAGCCATTGCTTTTTGAATCATTCAAATCTTTAATTCATTACTCTTTTATTGCAAAATTATAGTTTTATTGCTCACCTGAAAATTTAATTCAATTGAATTGGAATCTTTGTCAATTCAAATCTTCAATTTATAAAATGTGATGCGTAAGTTGTGAATTAAGTATTCCACTAGTTCTGGCCTTTTGATTGATGATTTCGTGATATTGTATTAAAAACCTGTAACTTTTTTCTTATTTCAAACTTACGTAATTTTATATCGCAATTGTAATAAAGTGCACTTCAAGTTCTATTGAGTTACATTTTCCTTCAGATTGCAGGTAACAATATTCCCATTTGAAAACATTAATGGACATTTTCTATTATTCAGAGTAATCCATGAGAAGTACAATTCAATTATTTGAAGGTACAAGAGTGATCAAAAACATCATTTTTCTAATACATGTGGGAAAAATGTATAGCCACTAGAACGCAAATCATTGATCGGAATAGAAATCTAGATGAATATTACAAATGTCACCCGTAGCGGTGGAAGGAAATGTTGTATTCTGTGATACAGAAACAAAGTGGGACTGTGAGAAGCGAGACGCCATATTCCGTATCGTGCTCACAATGCCTTGTTCTATAGTATGTGTATTATTATATTTGGTCTTGGTCCAGCAGTCTGTTTCGATCTCTGGACCACAAATTAATACTTCTATGGCAACTCATATATCATATTGTTTGCTAGATATCAGCAATACATTCTTTGACCGAGACTTGCCTGTGGCCATTCAGACAGATTACGAAAGCCACAACTATGGCGAGACTTTCTTAAAAATAATGCACGAAGCGGAAAATCGGTCTGTGTTAATGCTGGGAAAAGTGGAACTAACAATCAGGGAAACAGTAATGAAACCAGGATCGGTGGTTATATTCCTCAATGTTGGGGACGAGAATTATGTAGTACAATCAATGATCTTGAAGATAGCACGCATGAGAAACGGGGCATGGAACTCAAAGTCACGTCTAGTGATTGTTGCATGGGCCATAAATGTAAGGATAAATGGATACATTTTGGCGAAGTTTCTTATATATTATGTTTGGAATATGCTGCTCATTCATAATGTGATTGTACTCATACCACATGCAGATTCTACTGAAACAGTAATTGATGTGTACACCTGGTTACCACATTTCCATATAAAGTATTGCGTTGCTGTAGTAGAAAATGTTATTCAACTGGACCAGTGGGTTTCGTCACATGGAACTTTCATCAGGAATGCGTCTTTGTTCCCGTCTAAAGAAATTACGGACATGAGTGGATGTTCTATGACAATTGGTGCTGCGCAGTTACCTCCTTTCGACTGCTTCAAAATGGAATTTGTGAACGGACAAAAAAAGATGCGAAGACGAGGCTTAATTATGGATTTTTTTTACACATTAGGAAAACGTTTAAATTTCACTATATTATATAATATGCCTCTTGACTGCAGTAAGGGAATTCTATTTCCAGCAATGTATACATCACTTTGGCCCGGGTATGTACTGGACTACACCTATCTTTATCAAGCCGAATTCGCTACATATTTCGTTCCAGCTGGCCTTCCCTTCCCTACTTGGAAATGTCTCATTTTCATCTTCAGCCCAAGTGTGTGGATTCTCTTCGCTTTGAGTTGCATTTCTGTTACTTTGTTTTTCTGGGCTGTGTCTAAATTTCATACAAACTCCTCGGACATCAGTATCGTTGAGTCTGTAATGATCACCCTTCGTACGTGCCTGATGATTGCTGTTCCTGAAAAATTCTTAAGTCCGATATCCGTTCAGTTTTTTCTGATATGGCTTCTATTTTGCCTCATAATGAATACTGCGTATCAGTCATCTCTGATCAGCTTCATAGCCAATCCAGGGGAAGAAAAGTCTATAAGAACCATAGAAGAATTGAAAACGAAAGATATGAAATTAATTTCTGATATAACACAAGAACGAAACTTCAGTCAGTGTTGTGAAAGTTTTCATTGTACATGGTACGATTGTCTATCTAGAATGATATCAAAACGAGATATTGCTTTTCTGAGTAAGAGGAGATATTTAAAATTGATTATATCTCAATATTTCAGTGTAAGAGGCAAACCGCAAATCGTTCCTTTGGAAGAAAATATGAAACAGGTGTATATGGGTATTGCTGTCAATAAAAATAATTTGATTTTCGAACGATTAAAAAATGTTCTCCAACGTTATGTAAGTTCTGGAATTGCTGATAAATTTATAAAAGATTGTGAATATGTATATCTACTCCAAGTTACAAGGAAAATACAAGATGACAAGAACTTTGTCATAAGTTTGTTTCATATCCAAGGTGCATTCTATCTGCTTTTTATTGGATTATTTTTGGCAATGATGATATTCATCCTGGAATGTTTGATCAGATATTGTGACTGCCATTGTAACGTTGTATTTATATTTTTCGACTTAATTCTACGTATTTGAGTATGTGGTGGTGTTTTATCTACAAGCAGTTTTGAATTTTATATTGCAGTGGCTATACCATGTTAAATGCGATGATGATTTTTTGTTCGGTCATTATTGTAATTATTTATATTGCAACGGGGGCTACCCGCCGTAAACCGTCTCAGTAAAGTTGCTCATCTCGTGGGATAAGAGGGTTATGAAATTAATACTTAAAAATTAAATATTTACCTGATGAAATTTTATTTATAAAAACCAGGTAGTAACAAATATAAACTATAAGAAAAAGCAATAATAACTGCAAATATGTATGTATATATAAATATGATAAAAATACAAAATGGCTTGAAAGTGAACGAATAAAAAAAAGAGAGAGACAAAGCGCTCATACCAAATTAATAAACTGGCTAATACAGCCAACAATGGAAAGAACAAATTAAGTAACATCCATCTAGCATCCCGGAAACTGGCTTGCCAATCCAATACGAACTACACTGACATCCGCCATTACAAGTAATAAATCAGTATCACCATCTTCCACAAAATTTCATATAAATATAATTAACCCTCAATTATGCTATCCACAGACAGAATGAAACCCAATACAAAATTAAACGAAATGAAGCACTATAAGATAGCGATAACCAAACTAGCGAATGTCCGTGGAAATGTCTAGCAAGCTAAATGTCAAAAAGGAAAGAGAATTAAATTGTGAAAAAAAATATATTAATAAATAGAAAAACCTCGCAAATTCCTGGATACAGCAAGTAGTCATAAGCAGGCCAGTTTCCGGATGAGACTCAGAAATCCTTGCTGTCGGGCAGTAGTCGGACGAACTCCAATTCCCTGGAACAGATCCCGTCTGCCCATATTGAAGTTACCACTCCAGGTCATTATAAGCGGAATACACAGACTCGGAGCTGCAATCGACTCTCCCGCACGTTGCATCTTAACTTCCTAACTTGACTCACAGGCAGCGACTAACTCGTTCTCGTCTCCATAACTCACTGCCGACTGCATCGCTCAAATCCCCGTGGCTGACTGCCGCAATCCACCTCGCTCCCTGGCCAACGGGCAACCGCAACGTAACCGAAAAATATTTGAATGAAATAAACCAATGCCAAAAAAGAAAGGAAGGCCCACCAATCACAAGGCAAATCGCTAAACTCATAAACTCGCTCTGAATATGAAGAAGTTCGACAGAAAATGGCGTAAAAAGCCACGCCATCTATGGAGAAAGATAGAAAATAAAAGAAAATAATCAAGGAAATAAGGAGAAAGGGAAAATGAATACAGGAAATACCGGGTGCCGGAAAACAAACGGCACAATATGGTGGAGAATCAATTTCCTATGTCCTACAACCAATGTTGACGGTATGTGTACAAGTCCTAATCGAAAAAGAGATAGAGAAGGCGGAGTAGATTAATGACTTCTACCTTTGCATCTACATCTGAAATCGATTACACAGTTGAAACACGCATGCAATTTCACTGGAAGTTTTGAAGATTTAATTCTGAAGTTTGTAATCTGGTCTTTCAAATTAATTTGGAACCGCCAAACTATATGCCACAATATGCTATATGTCTCTGAAATGAAGTAAGATGAAATGAAAGCCAGGATATGAGAATGGGAAGTTTAGGCGAAAGGACACTATTAGAGCTGTAGAAAACCGAAATATCCTTCTCATTCCAAGGTACCCTGGGAATCAAATGCGAGACTTTTAGAGTCCATTTTACATGAAAACCTATTCAGAGATTATCAGAATATTAATTGGAGTCTAGGGGAAAGTATAATGTGAAAGTAGTTGGTGTGTTAGGAGATAAACCCGTCTTTTTGTACCAGACTATAGGTTATTTTCACTTTGTAATAGAAGCCGTAAAACCTCAAAAGTGAGAAAAAAACTGTTATAAACAAACATTCGAAGAAATAGAAGTATTACTGGCAGCAGAATTATTATATCCCATATTGCGTTTTTGGAAGTAACACTAACATTAATTCTTTATCGAATCGGTATTTTAACTTCCCTTTGTTCTTTTTAATTGTAATATTATTCTATTTTTCAAAACTGTTATGCACAATATGCATTTTTCAGATACACATGGCACGTGTAATAAAATTGTTATTATTTTTATCACTACTATGAATGTAAGGAAGTTTTTTTTATGTATACTATTTAATAAACATAAATAAATACTAGCACATTCTACTAATTTAATTATTTAAATACTTAAACATATTCCTATTTTCTGTGATATGAAACTCTGACTGTATTCAACATGTTGCGATGTTTCCTTCTTCTATTTATTTCACAGCTTCATATGATACTGGCTAGTTAAAACCTTTACAGTACAATCTGCCTGCACTTTGGAGTTCTCTTTAACGACTCTTATGAATTACTGTCTAATTTGAATTTAAGTACAGCGCTTTGTGATGCCGAAAATGGTCTTAGGAACTTGAAACCAAAACGTTGCTTTCAGGTTGACTGCGGCTAGTCATATAGATCTGTTCCACTAGCATACTAATACTTTGCTCACACAAGGAACTCTCGATACATCAGCAACTATGGATTAATAATTCATCACTACTTTATAATAATATTCACAGTAGAGAAGTAGTTTCATTACATACTAACGTTCGAAGTGGAGTCGTGCAGTTTAATAAGCGGTTTTCAACGTGACAGAAGTTACACTGCTGAATCGAAAGAAGATGAATGCAATACTTTAAGAATTTTCTGGTAACCATAGTAAGAAAAGAGAAACATTTTTATGAAAGTTATGTAGTTTGAAAATTTATTCCATAAAACGAAAAGTAATTGAGGAACACCGTGCTATGAAAAAACACGTGGAACTCCTCTCTGTACTTGGAAAATACAGCAACGAAGAGAAACCGCTTTCTTCAAAACCTGAGTAAAGTATACACAATTATTTTTCGATATATGTATAATGTCGGTATGTTAAAATATCTATTCAAACAATTAAACGCCTGTAACAGTCATTCTGGTGCACTCCAGAATACAGTGAAAATGAGTGAATCTGTGAGATGTGTGGAAGAATAATATTGTTAAATGCAATTCCCAGTTATTTATTGAAGTAAATATGAAAATTGTTCTCTATAAAAATTATGGCCTTAATTACGCGGTGTTACATACGAGATACATTATTAGATTCACAAGCTATTGCTCTCTTGATCATATAATATTAGAATACAATAAAAAATAGCCTCCTACTGTATCATATTTCCTCCAGTCACGTTTTGAGACTCAGAACGAATATTTTCTGAATAAGTAATAATTTTTCTGAACATAGGAAGATATTTTTTTTGAACAACTGAAAAAAGTACAATAATAGTCTAAGTATTGTAACAAGTATAGGGACATAATATAACTATGGGTTTGATTTGTTACTTATCGGCCTCTACGTATGCGTAAATCGTCTTAGGTATAAAGTTATGAATGTTCTAATGTTACAATTACTGTTCTTTTATAGTACGTACTTGTTCTATGGCTATGGATCATTGGCACAAAGACAAGTTTGTTTGCCACTTTTTTTTTCATTTCATTTGTTGTATACCATAGATTTTACAATAGCATTGAGGCTTCAAGATGTGGAACATGTCAAAATTTAACAAGATTACAATTTTTTGGCGAGATGAATTGAAGTGAGGCCGAGGACTCACCACAGACCATGCAGCATCCACCTCACGCCTGGGGTAGACCTAAAAAAACAACAACAACAACAACAACAACAACAACAACAACAACAACAACAACAACAACCAGCATGGATGAGCCTGCGAAGAAGAAGATGGAGTGGTTAGCGGGGATGTCGATATCCGCGCTAGACAAAGATCCGAGTCCTTGTGCTGGGCAAATGATGTCGGGGTAAGCTGGGTGTATACAGGAAGCAAGTGAAATAGTTCTGAAGACTGAAAGGGATGATGGGTACAATTAAATGAACAGAAAACCCATATTATGTTTTAAGACTAATTGCACGATTAATTAGAAAATTAAGTTGCAAGTTCCAGCAGTTTGGCAACCTCGCCGCTAACAGTCTCCTTTCGTATCGCAATGAAGATGTAGTAGGTCAACGAATTAGAGTACAGGAAATGCCTCGCGCCTTCTTCTCTAGCTACAACCTTGGGATGTCGATGCATCGTTCAGTGGCTTTAGTTAGATGTACATGAGAACCGTCCACGCTATTGAAATACTTCAGAGTGATAAACGATTCTTTAATAGATTTTCCATCGATATGGACAAAAATCACGATCCAACTCGCAATAATTACTAAACAAGTGCTGTTAAACTTTTGGGAAATACATTTTTCAGAGAAATCTATGAAATTTCCACCAACAAGTTATTACAGTTTTTTGTTACAAAAAGCTAAGTGTTCACAGCTGTGGAGTAACGGTTAGCGCGTCTGGCGATTAAACCAAGAGGCCCGGGTTCTAATCCCGGTCGGGGCAAGTTACCTGGTTGAGGTTTTTTCTAGGGTTTTCCGTCAACCCAATATGGGGAAATGCTGGGTAACTATCGGTGCTCAACCCCGAACATATTTCACCGCCATTATCAACTCCATATCATTCAGACGGTAAATAACATGAGATATTGATACAGCGTGCTAAAATAACTTAATATAATTACACTGCATTATAAGTTATTCGCTCTAAAAATAAAAAGGATTATTTCACCTCCACCCTGCACATCAGCATTTTCCAAATTAAAAGCCCTCGTCATATTATGGCGAACTTAACCTACCATCATTTATATTGTGGGATTATTTATGTCATTTTTTACAGCATGACATATTATGTTGACCTTCAATTGAAGACCTAATCTGAAAAATATCCGAAGTCTAAAATTAGCCGAAATTGACTTTTTACTTCAGATATTGTGTGTTTTGCATACATACATACACATATATATTTTTGTGTTTGTGTGGGGGGGGGAGGTGTGGGTAGAATGTATTTCCGTGACCAATTTTTTTTAATTGGTAACTTAACGACGCTGTATCATCTACGAGGTTATTTAGCGTCGATGAGATTGGTGATAGCGAGATGGTGTTTGGCGAGACGAGGCCGAGGATTCGCCATAGATTACCTAGCATTCACCTTACGATTGGGGAAAATCTCGGAAAAAACCCACCCAGGTAATCAGCCCGAGCTCAACTTCAGATCTGGAGGCAAGCACCTTAAACGACTGAGCGACGCCGGTGGCAGACACCAAATTCTTTTGGGACTCATTCAGACTTTTGTTTTATTGCCACAGGAAAACCACGAACAGAATGAATTGCCTCAATTTACAACATCAGTCAATTGACTGTGAGGTGATTTTAATAAGACACGACCTGATAAATCCTGAGAGTGTAATGTGGGGAAAGATGGGTATTGCGCGTTTCCAGCTTAAGGAATGGTTGGAGTGGGCCATGCTTGCCATCCTCATTCTGAAAGGAAGTGATTCATGAATGTTACTCTGCAGCCCACAGCGATCACTAGGGAGGCATGTCCAAAATTAGTCGAACTTGACTTTTTACCTCAGAAAAAGCTGTCCTTTGTATAAACTATCATTTCGTAAAAAGAGAATGTTCCATTTCCAACTATAGCCATTGGTTTCTGAATCATTCAAATGTTTAATTCATTACTCTTTTATTCCAAAATCATAGTTTTTTTGCTCTCCTGAAAAATTTAATTCAATTGACTTGGGCTTGTTGTCAATTGAAGTCTTCAATTTATAAAATGTGGTGCGTAGGTTGTGAATTAAGTATTCAACTGGTTCTGACCTTTTTATTGATGATTTCGTGATGTTTTATTGAATAACTGGAACTTTATTCTTATTTCAAACCCTTATATAATTTTATATCGCAATTGTAATAAAGTGCACTTCACGTTCCATTGAGTTACTTCTTCCTTTAGATTGCAGATAACAGTATTCCCATTTGAAAATAGTAATGGATATTTTCTGTTATTCAGAGTAATCCATGAGAAATGCAATTCAATTATTTGAAGGTACATAAGTGATCAAAAACATCATTTTTCTAATCCATTTGGAACAAAACATAATCGTTTGAACGCAAATCACTGATCGGAATAGAAATGAAGATGAATTACAATTGTCACCGGTACGGTGGTAGGAAATGTTGTATTCTGTGATACAGAAACAAAGTGGGACTGTGACAAGCGAGACGCCATATTCCGTATCGTGCTCACAATGCCTTGTTCTGTAGTATGTGTATTATTATATTTGGTCTTGGTCGAGCAGTCGATTCTGATCTCAGGATCGGTTTCATTAGCCACTCATATATCATATTGTTTGCTAGATATCAGCAATAGATTCTTTGACCGAGACTTGCCTGTAGCTGTTCAGACAGATTATGAAAGCCGCAACTATGGTGATACTTTCTTAAAAATAATCCACGAAGCGGAAAATCGGTCTGTGTTAATGCTTGGAAAAGTGGAACTAAAATTTAGGGAAACAGTAATGAAACCAGGATCGGTGGTTATATTCCTGAATGGTGGGGACAAGAAATATGTAGTAGATTCAACGATGTTCAAGATAAAACGTATGAGGAACGGGGCATGGAACTCAAAGTCACGTATAGTGATTGTTACATGGCCCATAAATATAAGGTTAAGAGGAGACGAGCTGGCGATAGCTCTTATATTTTTTGTTTGGAATATACTGTTCACTCAAAATGTGATTGTACTCATACCACATACAGATTCTACCGAAACAGTAATTGATGTGTACACCTGGTTACCACATTTCTATGGAAAGTACTGCGTTGCTGAAGTGGAAAATGTTATTCAACTGGACCAGTGGGTTTCGTCACATGGAAGTTTCATGAGGAATGCGTCTTTCTTCCCGTCTAAAGAAGTTACGGACATGAGTGGATGTTCTATGACAGTTGGCGTTGCGCCATTAGCTCCTTTAACCAACATGAAAATGGAATTTGTAAATGGACAAAAAAAGTTCCGCATAGACGGTTTCATCATGGAGTTCTTTTATACATTAGGAAAACGTTTGAATTTCACTATATTACGTATGCCTCTTCACTCTCGTTTTGCAATTTTATTTCCAGTAACGTTAACATCATCACGTTATAACCGGTATGTAATCGACGAGAGCTATCCTTTTCATGTCGAATTCATTACATATTTCGTTCCAGCTGGCCTTCCATTCCCTACTTGGAAATGTCTCATTTTCATCTTCAGCCCACTTGTGTGGATTCTCTTGGCTTTAAGTTTTATTTCTGTAACTTTATTTTTCTGGGCTGTGTCTAAATTTCATACAAACTCCTGGCACATTAGTATCGTTGAGTCTGTAATGGTCACTCTTCGTACGTGCCTGATGATTGGTGTCCCGGACAAATTCTTAAGTCCGTTATCTGTTCAGCTTTTTCTGATATGGCTTCTATTCTGTCTCATAATGAATACTGCGTATCAGTCATCTCTGATCGGCTTCATAGCGAATCCAGGGGAAGAAAAGTCTATAAGAACAATAGAAGAAATTAAAAAGAAGAGTCTTAAAATAATTTCTGATGTGCCA
The DNA here is from genome assembly GCF_040183065.1 of Periplaneta americana. Classification (NCBI taxonomy): domain Eukaryota; kingdom Metazoa; phylum Arthropoda; class Insecta; order Blattodea; family Blattidae; genus Periplaneta; species Periplaneta americana. The sequence continues at coordinate 158,813,786 of NC_091120.1, read as the reverse complement.
GGATCAAGAAACTTGAGTCTGTGTTGCGAAAGTGTTGACTGTAGATGGTACGATTGCTTATCTAGAATGAAATCAAAACGAGATATTGCTTTTCTGACTGCGAGGAGATGTCTGGAATTGACTATATCTGAATTTTTCACTGTCAGAGGCAAACCGCAAATCGTTCCTTTGCAAGAACATCTGAAACGGATGTACATAATTATTGCTGTCAAGAAAAAGACTTTGATTTTCGAACGATTCAAAAATGTTCTACAACATCTTATAAGTTCTGGAATTGCTGACAAGCTTATAAAAGAGTCTGAAAATCTATATCTACTCCAATTTGCCAGGTACAATCGAGATGACAATAATGTCATTGTCATAACTTTGTTTCATCTCCAAGGTGCATTCTACCTGCTGTTTATTGGATTAATTTTGGCGGTGATGATGTTCATTTTGGAATGTTTGATTACTTATTGTGACTGCAATTTTAACGTTGTATTTATACTTTTCGACTTAATTCCACGTATTTAAGTAAGTGGTGGTGTTTTATTTTCAAACAGATTTGAATTATTGTACAGTGGGTATACCGTGTTAAATACGAAGATGATTTTGTGTTCGGTCCTTATATCTTTCATCCTAATTGTTCTGTTCATATGGTGGAGGATCAATTTCCTCAACTCCCGCAATCATAGTTGAGACGTTAAGTGTACAAGTCCTCATCGAAAATGAGTTAGAGAAAGACACAGTAGATTAATAACTTCTATCTTTGCATCTACAGTAATAGGTAGAGTTCTGAAAATGATTAGAATTTGAAACACGCGTGCAAGTAGGTGTCACCAGGTCTCTGTTCGAGATTTCAATGGTAGTTTTGAAAATTTTACTGAAATTTGTAATATGGCCTTTGATATTCACAATTCAGTATTGAAAAATAATCCAGACCTAAGCAATTTACACATTCTTAAGTTTAAAACTAAAGGGAAAATGTTTGTATGATATTTGCTTAATTTTATTATTGTTTTAAGTGTTACTAGTATTATATGTTACTAATATTTATTGTATTTATCTGATGCACGTAACCTATAAGCTAAAACATTTTTATAAACATAAATATATCATCTTCTTAATTAATAACATTGCATGTGTCCACATAAATGATTTCTTAGTATCGCCACAGATACACTTCATTGTAATTTGTCACTATCTCTGTCATTAGAGTGTTCTTAAAATTTATATTTTCCCCGCCATTCATAAAATATTTTGATATGATACCTCTTGCACTGAAGGGGAGATGTGTAACTGAAACTTGATTAATTTATTTCAGTATTATTTGTATTTATCCTTGTAATAATGAACAGTTTGACTCGTAGACATTTTGTTTTTCAGCATTAACTTCCTATGATTATATGTTAGAAGATTCGAAGAGAACGTTAGGATATAGATCTTCGGCTCCCCCCCTCCTTCTGATGATGCATAACGCAATATCAATATCGTGGTTGCTATCGTCTGCGATACAACGAACTTTCTTGTTGATTTCGACTTCGTTTTTTTTCTAGTTATTGTATGCTTTTATAAGTTGTATTAACTCTCGCTAAATTGTTTCATATTATATTTTATCAGTGTTATTTATCATTTTATTATCGCTAATATTTTTGTTTTATTATTATTGTTATTATTATTAATTAATATTACTTTGTATTATCTCCCCGTCACTGTTATTCTATTATTATTATTATTATTATTATTATTATTATTATTATTATTATTGTTATTACTTACTTACTGGCTTTTAAGAAACCCGGAGGTTCATGCCGCCCTCACATAAGCCCGCCATTGGTCCCTATCCTGAGCAAAATTAATCCATTCTCTATCATCATATCCCACCTCCCTCAAATCCATTTTAATATTATCTTCCCATCTACGTCTCGGCCTCCCTAAAGGTCTTTTTCCCTCCGGTCTCCCAACTAACACTCTATATGCATTTGTGGATTCGCCCATATGTGCTACATGCCCTGCCCATCTCAAACGTCTGGATTTAATGTTCGTAATTATGTCAGATGAAGAATACAATGCGTGCAGTTCTGTGTTGTGTAACTTTCTCCATTCTCCTGTAACTTCATCCCTCTTAGCCCCAAATATTTTCCTAAGAATCTTATTCTCAAACACCCGTAGTCTCTGTTCCTCTCTCAAATTGAAAGTCCAAGTTTCACAACCCTACAGAACAACCGGTAATATAAGTGTTTTATAAATTCTAACTTTCAGATTTTTCGACAGATTATTATTATTATTATTATTATTGTTATTATTATTATTATTATTACTATTATTATTATTATTATTATTACTATTATTTCTATCATCAACATTATTATTCAAATCTGTAAAATTTATGTAGACTCTACTGGACTGTACCCGAGCACGAGCATATGCTCATTTTGGGTATCTATCCAAATGTACCATTACAAAGTTAAATTATGAATAAATTTGAATTTGAATATTAATTTTGAACCGCTAAATTTAATGTCACAATATGCCATTCATTCATTCATTCATTCATTGTTCGGCCCAAGGGCAGGTGTTTCTCTGCATACCCAGCCTTCTGCAATCTTTCCTATTTTCTGCCTTCCTCTTTGTTTCCTCATACGATGCATATATCTTAATGCCGTCTATCATCTGATATCTTCTTCTGCCCCGAACTCTTCTCCGTTCAACATTCCTTCCAGTGCACCCTTCGGTAGGCACTTTCTTCTCACCCAGTGACCCAACCAATTTATTTATTTATTTATTTATTTATTTATTTATTCCTTTTCCTCTTCCTGTTCAGTTTCAGCATCATTCTTTCTTCACCACTCTTTCAACACAACTTCATTTCTTATTTTGTTTGTCCACTTCACACGTTACAGTCTTCTCCATATCCATATTTCAAATGTTTCTATTGGCTTCTCTTCATTTCGTCATATTGTCCATTTTTCTGCCCCATACAATGTCACCCTCAATACAAAGCAGTTCACTAGTCTCTTTCTTAATTCTTTTTACAGAGGTCCGTAAAGGACGCTCCTGCCTTGCCATTGCTATCCTCCTTTTGCCTTCCTGGCAGCTGTTCATGTTACTGCTTATAGTACACCCCATGCTGTCCATTTGCTCTACTGCCTCATTTAGAATTCGCAAGTTTACCTTCTTTATTTTTCTTCCTACGACCTTGGTATTGGACTTATTTGCATTTATCTTCACATCATACTGCTCACAGCTGTTATTTATATCCAGTAGCATGTCCCTTAGTACCATCTCCTCTTCTGCTAATAATGCCATGTAATCAGTAAATCTTATGCACAGTACCCTTCTTCCTCCTACTATCACTCCTCTATGTACTGAAAACAGTTCTTTACTAAATCATCCAAGTAGATGTTGAACAGTGTAGATGATAAAATACATACTTCACATATTCCTCTTCCAATTTGACTTCTTTCTGACATTTCTGCTCCTATCCTGACTAGCTCGTTGTTTCACATAAAGATTAGCCTACTGAATATACCATATGTCTATGAAATGAAACAAGGTGAAATGAATGCCAGGATATGTGAATGGGACGTTGAGTCGGAAGGACACTATTAGAGTTGTAGGAAACCAAAATATCATTGTCATTCCAACTTAGAGAGGAGATCAAATGCTAGAATTTTAGAGTCCATGTTACTTCAAAACCTATTCAAATATTATCAGAATATTAACTGGAGTGTATAGGGAAAGTATAATGTAAAAGTAATCGGTGTACTGGGAGGTAAACTCGTATCTTTGTACCTAACTGCAGGTTATTTTCAATTTGTAATAAAAGCTGTAAAATCTCAAAAGTGACAAAAACAACTATTAAAAATAAACATTCGAAGAAATAGAAATATTATTGGGAGCAGAATTATATCCCAATGCGTTTTTGTAAGTAAGACTAAAATTAATTCTTTATCGAATCGATATTTTAACTTCACTTCGTTCTCTTTAATTGCAATATTATTGTATCTTTCAAAACTGTTATGTACAATATGCACTTTTTAGATGAATCTGACACGTGCCGTAAAATTGTTGTTATTATTATTATTATTGTCACTACTATGAATATAAGGAAGATTTACGATGTATACTATTTTAATAAACAGAAATAAATACATGCACATTTTACTAATTCAATTATTTAAATACCTAAACATATTCCTATCATCTATGACTTGAGACCTAGACGCTATTCAACATGTTGCGAAGTTTCCTTCTTTATTTTTTCACAGCTTCATATGAGACTGGCTGCTTAAAAATTTGACAGTACAAACTGCCTGCACTTTGGACTTCTCTTAAACGAGTCTTATGAATTACTGTCTAATTTGAATTCAAGTACAGCGCCTTGTGATGCCAATATTAGTCTTAGGAACTTGATACCAAAACGTTGCTTTCAGGTTGAGTGCAGCCACGTATATAGATCTGTTACACTAGCACAGTCATTTCAATTGATGCCCATAGGCTCAAGCGCGCGCTTTAGAGCTAAGGAGAGCCTGAGCGCTTTTCAGCGGAAAGGAAAGAGAGAGACGAAAGAGGTAGTATATGCCGCTTGGCCGAGCTGTATACAGGGATCGTCAGCACTGATTCAATAGATAAAGTGAACAGAACTTATTAAAACTGTATCCATGTTAATTTTTAGATTTGTCTGAAAAGTATAATTGCATTATTAGAATATAAGTTTTAATTTTAATGTCCCTTTTTCACAAGTTTCTTTTTCTTATTCAAAAGGAGTATTTTCTCAACTTCTTCTTTATAGAAAAGTGAAATTTTCAAATAAAAGCCTATTTATTTATTAGCCTTACAGGTACTGATATAATGTTTTCGTAAATCTAATATACCGTAAATACGTATCACTGAAGCTATAGTATTACAAATTTTTAAAATATTCACATAGAAAATGTTTGTAAAGAAATGAATTAACAAAGCAACTACTGTTACATCGTAAGCAAAAGATATGTGCCAATGTATTGTAAAAATGTCAGTTCTATAGCTTCAGCATGTTTCAAGAAGATAATTTAATATTCTGATGATAGGAAGTTGCTCACCAATATCACCTTATAAGCATAGGTAATGCGATAAGAGTTTTGTTATGGAATATTAGTTGCACTTAAAATATATGTAGTACCTAGGTAACTTTTGCTTTGTACTATAATATTGTTTTGATTAGTTCATTGATTACTTTTATAAGGCTAAATATACCATCAATATCAATTCGAACTTATGTCATATTCAATTTTTTGGGGGGGGGGGATATCACTTTCTTTATGAATGACGTGTTTCATTCATTTAGTACAGTATGATTGTACTATTATGTAATTTATGTGAATATTCCTTCTTAACTCTTTACTATGTTATTAGCGTTTAAAACAACCGAAATATTAAGAAATTGGTGTTAGTACTTTTATTTTACAGACAATACAGATAATATCAAACAGAAAGAAGCCATACGGTCCGTTTCGAGTTTGTACCCTACTGTTTTCTTAATCCAACAGCTGCTTATTCCCCCTTATATGCCTAGCGCATGATGCCCGCGCACGACGTCAAGGTCAGAAAAATGCGCTTGCTTTGACATCACTGCACTGCATATTATACTCTGCTCATACAAGCAACTCTCGATAATCCGCAACTATGGACTGATGACTCGTCACTACTTTACAATGATATTCACAGTAGAGAAGCAGTTTCATTACCTACTAAAGTTCGAAGTGGAGTCGTGCAGTTTAATAAGCGGTTTTCTACGTGTCAGAAGTTACACCCCTTAATCGCAACAAGATGAATGCAATACTTCAAGAATTTTCTGGTTACTATAGTAAGAAAAGAGAAACATTTTAATGAAAATTATGTAGTTTGTAAATTTATTACATAAAACGAAAAGTAGTTCAGGAACACCGTGCTATGAATAAACACGCGGAACACCTCTCTCTACTTGGGAAATACAGCAACGAAGAGAAACCGCTTTCTTCAAAACCTGAGTCAATTATACACAATTATATTTCGATATATGTATAATGTCGGTATGTTACAATATCCATTCAAACAATTAAACTCCTGTAACAGTCATTCCGGTGCACTCCAGAATATTGTGAAAATGAGTGAATCTGTGAGATGTGTGGAAAAATAATATTTTTTAATATATATATCAATGCAATTCCCAGTTACTTATTGAAATAAGTATGAAAATTGTCCTATATAAAAATTATGGTTTTAATTACGCGGTGTTACATACGAGATACATTATTAGATTCACAAGCTATTGCTCTCTTGATCATATAATATTAGCCTACAATAAGAAATAGCCTCCTACTGTATCATATTTGCTCCAGTCAGGTTTTGAGACGCAGAACGAATATTTTCTGAATAAGTAATAATTTATCTGAACATAGGAGATTTTTTTTGAAAAAACTGTAAAAATTACATTAATAGTCTAAATATTGTAACAAGTATAGGGAGATAATATAAATATGGATTTGATTTGTTACTTATAGGCATCTACGTATGCGTAAATCATCTTAGATATACATTTATGCATGTTCTAATGTTACAATTACTGTCCTTTTATATTACGCACTTGTTCTGTGGCTATGGATCATTGGCACAAAGACAGACTTGGTTACCACTTTTTTTTCATTTCATTTGTTGTATTCTATAGATTTTACAATAGCATTGAAGCTTTAAGATATGGAACATGTCAAAATTTAACAAGATTACAATTTTTTGGCGAGATGAAGTGAAGTGAGGCCGAGGGTACACCATAGACCACCCGGCATCCGCCACACGCCTGGGGGGGGGGGGGAAACCAGCATGGATGAGCCTGCGAAGAAGAAGATGGAGGTTAGCGGGGATGTCGATATCCGCGCTAGACAAAGATCCGAGTCCTTGTCCTGGGCTAATGTTGTTGGGGTAAGCTGGGTATATACAGAGAGGAAGTGAAATAGTTCTGAAGTTTAAAAGGGATGATGGCTACAATTAAATGAACAGAACACCCATATCATGTTTTAAGACTAATTGCACGATTAATTAGAAAATTAAGTTGCAAGTTCCAGCAGTTTGGCAACCTCGCCGCTAACAGTCTCCTTTCGTATCGCAATGAAGATGTAATAGGTCAACGAATCAGCGTGCAGGAAATGCCTCGCTCCTCCTTCTCTAGCTACAACCTTGGGATGTCAATGCATCGTTCAGTGGCTTTAGTTAAATTTACATGAGAACCGTCCACGCTATTGAAATACTCCAGAGGGATAAACGATTCTTTAATAGATTTTCCATCGATATGGACAAAAATCACGATACAACTCGCAATAATTACCAAATAAGTGCTGTTAAAAATTTTGGAAATACATTTTTCAGAGAAATCTATGAAATTTCCGCCAACAAGGTATTACAGTTTTTTCGTTACAAAAAGGTAAGTATTCACAGCTGTGGAGTAACGGTTAGCGCGTCTAGCGGCAAAACCAGGAGGCCCGGGCTCTAATCCCGGTCGGGGCAAGTTACCTGCTTGAGTTTTTTTCCGGTGTTTTCCGTCAATCCAATAAGAGGAAATTCTGGGTAACTATCCGTGCTGGATTCCGGACTTATTTCACCGTCATTATCACATTCATTTCATTCAGACGCTAATTGACATGAGATGTTGATACAGCGTCGTAAAATAACCTAATAATTAATCTACAACATAAGCTCTTCGCTCTAAAAACGTGCAGGGTTATTTCACTTCCCCCCCTGCACATCGGCATTTTCCAAATTAAAAGTCTTCGTCACATTATGGCGAGCTTAACCCACCATTATTTATATCGCGGCATCATTTATATCATTTTTAAGCAATATACATCATGTTAACCTTCAATTGAAGACCTAAACTGAAAAATATCCGAAGTCTAAAATTAGCCGAATTTGACTTTTTACTTCACACATTGTGTGCTTTGCAAAAAATTATATAGATATACAACTACACACATTTATATCTGTGTGTGTGTGAGGGGGAGGTGTGGGTGGTATGTATTTCCGTAACCAATTTTTTTATTTGGTTATTTAACGACTCTATATCAACTACGAGGTTATTTAGCGTCGATGAGATTGGTGATAGCGAGATGGTGTTTGGCGAGATGGGGCCGAAGATTCGCCATAGATTACCGCGCATTCACCTTACGGTTGGGGAAAATCTCGGAGAAAACCCAACCAGGTAATCAGCCCCAGCTAATATCCAATCCGCATCCGAGCGCAACTTCAGACCTGGAGGCAAGCGCCTTAAACGACTGAGCCACGCCGGCGGCAGCCACCAAATTCTTTTGGGACTCATTCAGAATTTTGTTTTATTGCCACAGGATAACCACGAACAGAATGAACTGCCTCAATTTACAATATCAGTCAATTGACTGTGAGGTGATTTTAATAAGACACGACCTGATAAATCCTGAGGGTATAATGTGGGGAAAGATGGGTATTTTGTATTTCCAGCTTATGGAATGGTTGGAGTGGGCAATGCTTTCTGTCTTCATTCTGAAAATAAGTGATTCATGAATGTTACACTGCAGCCCACAGCGATCACTAGGAAGGCATGTGTTGCCATCTACATCCATACAGCAATACACATTATGTTAACGTTCAATTGAAGACCTGAACTGAAAAATATTCCAAGTCCGAAATTAGTCGAATTTGACTTTTTACCTAACATACGCTGTGCTTTGCATAAACTATCATTTTGTAAAAAAGGATATTCCAATTCCAACTATAGCCATTGCTTTTTGAATCATTCAAATCTTTAATTCATTACTCTTTTATTGCAAAATTATAGTTTTATTGCTCTCCTGAAAATTTAATTCAATTGAATTGGAATCTTTGTCAATTCAAGTCTTCAATTTATAAAATGTGATGCGTAAGTTGTAAATTAAGTATTCCACTAGTTCTGACCTTTTGATTGATGATATCGTGATATTGTATTGAAAACCTGTAACTTTTTTCTTATTTCAAACTTACGTAATTTTATATCGCAATTGTAATAAGATGCACTTCAAGTTCTATTGAGTTACTTGTTACTTTAGATTGCAGGTAACAATATTCCCATTTGAAAATGGTAAGGAATATTTTTATTATTCAGAGTAATCTATAAGAAGTACAATTCAATGATTTGAAGGTACATGAGTGATCAAAAATGTAATTTCCAATCCATGTCGAACAAAGTACTGCCACTTGAACGCAAATCACTGATCGAAATAGAAATGAAGATGAATTACAAATATCACCTATAGCGATGGGAGGAAATGTTGCATTCTGTGATACAGAAACAAAGTGGGAATGTGACAAGCGAGACGCTACATACCGTATCGTGCTCACAATGTCTTGTTCTAGAGTATGTGTATTATTACATTTGATCTTGGTCCAGCAGTCTGTTTCGATCTCTGGACCACAGATTAATACTTCTATAGCAACTCACATATCATATTGTTTGCTAGATATCAGCAATAGATTCTTTGACCGAGACTTGCCTGTGGCCGTTCAGGCAGATTATGAAAGCCACAACCATGGTGAGACTTTCTTGAAAATAATGCACGAAGCGGAAAATCGCTCAGTGTTAATGCTTGGAGAAGCGGAACTAACATTCAGGGGAACAGTAATTAAACCAGGATCGGTGGTTATATTCCTAAATGATGGGGACGAGAATTATATAGCAGAGTCAATGTTTTTCAAGATAGCACGTATGAGAAACGGGGCATGGAACTCAAAGTCACGTCTAGTGATTGTTACATGGCCCATAAATATAACGATAAGAGGAGATATGTTGGCGATACTTGTTTTATATATATAGTTTGGAAAATTCTGCTCTTTCATAATGTAATTGTACTTATACCACATGCAGATTCTATCGAAACAATGATTGATGTGTACACCTGGTTACCACATTTCCATGGAAAGTACTGCGTTGCTGAAGTGGAAAATGTTATTCATCTGGACCAGTGGGTTTCGTCACATGGAAATTTCATGAGGAATGCGTCTTTGTTCTCGCCTAAAGACGTTACGGACTTGAGTGGTTGTTCTATGACAGTTGGTACTTCGCCGTCACCTCCTTTCAACCACTTCAAAGTCGAATTTGTGAACGGACAAACAAAGTTTCCCAAAGAAGGCTTCATTTTTGAGTTTTTTGATACATTAGCAATAAGGTTGAATTTGACTATACTACATGTGCCTCTTCGCTGCAATAATGGAATTGCATTTCCAGCAATGCCGATATAATATCATACCTGGGATGTACTGGACTACAGCTATCCTCATCTTGTCGAATTCATTACATATTTCGTTCCAGCTGACCTTCCCTTCCCTACTTGGAAATGTCTCATTTTCATCTTCAGCCCAATTGTATGGATTCTCTTCGCTTTGAGTTGTATTTCTGTTACTTTGTTTTTCTGGGCTATGTCTAAATTTCATACAAACTCCTCTGACATCAGTATCGTTGAGTCTGTAATGATCACCCTTCGTACGTGCCTGATGATTGCTGTCCCGGATAAATTCTTAAGTCCGATATCCGTTCAGTTTTTTCTGATATGGCTTCTATTTTGCCTCATAATGAATACTGCGTATCAGTCATCTCTGATCGGCTTCATAGCGAATCCAGGGGAAGAAAAGTCTATAAGAACCATAGAGGAATTGAAAATGAAAGATCTGATATTAATTTCTGATGTGTCACAAACACGAAACTTCAGTCAGTGTTGTGAAAGTGTTGATTGTAAATGGTACGACTGTGTATCTAGAATGATATCAACACGGGATATTGCTTTCCTGAGTAGGAGGGGATATTTAGAATTGATTATATTTGAATTCTTCAGTGTCAGAGGGAAACGGCAAATCGTTCCTTTGGAAGAAAATGTGAAACAGGTGCATGTCAGTATTGGTGTCGATAAAAAGAATTTGATTTTCGAACGATTGAAACATGTTCTGCAACGTTTTGTAAGTTTTGGAATTGCTGAGAAGCTTATGAAGGATTGTAAATATCTATATCTACTCCAATTTGCAAGGAAAATACCAGATGGCAAGGCCATTGTCATAAGTTTGTTTCATCTCCAAGGTGCATTCTATCTGCTTTTTATTGGATTATTTTTGGCGGCGGTGATATTCATTTTGGAATGTTTGATCAAATATTGTGACTACCATTGTAACGTTGTATTTATGTTTTTCGACTTAATTCTACGCATTTGAGTATGCATTGGTGTTTTATCTACAAGCAGTTTTAATTATATTGAAGTGGTTATTCCATGTTAAATGCGATGATGATTTTGTGTTTGGTCCTTATTGTAATTATTTATATGGTGGAGGATCAATTTCCTTTTGTTCTGCAACTATAGGTGACACGTTTTGTGTACAGGTGCTAATCGAAAAAGAGATAGAGAAAGCGGAGTGATTAATGACTTCTAAATTTGCACCTACATCTGAAATCGATTAGAGACTTGAAACACGCGTGCAATTTCACTGGAAATTTTGAAGATTTAATTCTGAAGTTTGTAATCTTGTGTTTGAAATTAATTTGGAACCGCCAAACTATATGCCACAATTTGCTATATGTCTCTAAAATGAAGCAAGAAAAAATTAAAGCCAGGATATGTGAATGGGAGGTCTATGAGAAAGGACATTATCAGAGTTGTAGAACACCAAAATATCCTCGTCATTCCAAGGTACCCTGCGGATCAAATGCGAGACTTTTAGAGTCCATTTTACTTGAAAACTTAGTCTGAGATTACCAGAATACTAATTGAAATCTAGGGGAAAGTATAATGTAAAAGTAGTTGGTGTGTTAGGAGATAAACCGGTCTTTTTGTACCAGGCTATAGGTTATTTTCACTTTGTAATAGAAGCCGTAAAACCTCAAAAGTGACAAAAACAACGTTATAAATAAACATTAGAAAAAGTAGAAGTATTACTGGCAGCAGAATTATATCCCACATTGCCTTCTTGAAAGTAACACTAATATTAATTCTTTATCGAATCGTTATTTTAACTTCCCTTTATTCTTTTTAATTGTAATATAATTCTATCTTTCAAAACTGTTATGAACAATGTGCACTCTTCAGATAACAATGGCACTTGTAATAAAAATTGTTATTATATTTATCACTACTATGAGTGTAAGGAAGTTTTGTGATGTATACTATTCAATAAACATAAATAAATACAAGCACATTTTATTAATTTAATTATTTAAATACTTAAACATATTCCTATTTTCTATGATATGAAACTCTGACGGTATTCAACATGCTGCGAGGTTTCCTTCTTCTATTTTTTTCACAGCTTCATATGAGACTGGCTACTTAAAAATTTGACAGTACAAACTGCCTGCACTTTGGAGTTCTCTGAAACAAGTCTTATGAATTACTGTCTAATCTGAATTTAAGTACAGCGCTTTGTGATGCCGAAAATGGTCTTATGAACTTAATTCCATAACGTTGCTTTCACGTTGAGCGCAACCAGGCGTACAGATCTGTTCCACTAGCATACTATACTTTGCTCATACAAACAACTCTCAATACATCCGCAACTATGGACGGATGACTCGTCACTACATTACAATGATATTCACAGTAGAGAATCAGTTTCATTGCCTACTAACGTTCGAAGTGGAGTCGTGCAGTTTAATAAGCGGTTTTCAACGTGACAGAAGTTACACTGCTGAATCTAAAGAAGATGAATGCAATACTTTAATAATTTTCTGGTAACTTTAGTAAGAAAAGAGAAACATTTTAATGAAAATTATGTAGTTTCAAAAATGTATACCATAAAACGAAAAGTAGTTCAGGAACACCGTGCTATGAAAAAACACGCGGAACTCCTCTCTGTACTTGGGAAAGACAGCAACAAAGAGAACCCGCTTTCTTCAAAACCTGAGTCAAGTATACACAATTATTTTTCGATATATGTATAATGTCGGTATGTTACAATATCCATTCAAACAATTAAACTCCTGTAACAGTCATTCCGGTGCACTGCAGAATACTGTGAAAATGAGTGAATCTGTGAGATGTGTGGAAGAATAATATTATTAAGTATATATATATATATATATATATATATATATATATATATATATATGTTTTGGGAGCAGGAAGAATATGTTACACTAAATTCAAGGGAAGAGAGAACGGGAATGGCATGGTGGAGATTAGGTATCTGGAGACTCAAGAATAAGAGAGATAACGTAGAGAAGGATAAATGTGCTTTATGTGGACTACCAGAATTTGCAATGTATATTGCGTTAAAATGCCAGGCAACGAATGATTTGAGAAACAGTTGGGTGGATAAAAAATTTCTACAAATAAACGCTATAGGGTCATTCCAGGGTAACTTACATTACAAAGTGACATTTTAAATTAAATATTACCATAAATATCTAAAGAAATGCAGTGAACACAATATTGTATTATTTATTATTTAATAGTATTGATCCATAGGGAACAGATACATCAAGAACATTTTGTAATATTGTTGTATATAACACAAATTAAATTAATATATCATTGGTAACTTTCATTACAATTTGAGACAAAAATGTAATAGATTACTGAAAACTTAGAAAACTCTGCTCTGCTAGTAATACTGATAGCTGCATAATTTTATAGAATATACACAAGACATGTAGAAATGTTTCACAATATAATTAATTGTTACTGAATGCAAAATAATTCTATAAAAAAATAAACTTCAAGTAACTTACATTACAGCTTACAGTAACTTACATTACACTGTCAAACAGTCTATTCTTTAATATGATCTTTTTCCTATTATTTTCTATCTCTCATGGTCTTTGCTTCTGCAGTAGTTGTATACCCAACAGTTTCACCATGACATGTTTGTAAGTGATGTATTTTGACAATGTTGGGAAATGGTTTACAGTTATTTGATAACACATTTTTGTTTCTCTGGAGAAACTCTTCATTGGTCATTGGAATTACTGTAACTTTAGATGATGGCTCCACAGCTCGGATGAAGTCTGAGGCATTGTTCACAATGCACTTCCTGCTTTTCACATTCATCCAAACTTGACGTTTGATTGCTCCACCAATTCCATCGACAGGCCACTTCCCATGGGAAGTTGCAAAATAATTCCATGTTATTTTCTTCCCATGCCGTTTCTCCAGAGTTCTCATTGCTTCTACAATGTATCGGTTCTTGAATTGAGAACTAGGCCCATCTGACCAAATGTTAACCATAGTAACAGATGAAGGCAATTCTTCAAGAAGCCTATCAATATATGCAATAACTGTGTTTTTTGTGTGGTCAAGAACATCGGATACCATGGCATATGGATGAAAAGTTCCTGAATGCCAAATAGCAGCAGTAAACACACTTACTTGACCTTGCCGCCAGTGGGCGCTTTGAATTTCGTCTTGTGCAATACACGTATAATTCTCTGAGAAGTCAACTTGCATCAATGCCACATTTGGAGTTGATTCCACCGCTGTCCTTTCTGCTTGATAGGCCTTTGATTGTTCTCTCTTAATATAGCAATGTTCTAAAAATTTAGGGCCAATAGTCAGTAGGTGGCCAATCAAGTCCTGAACGCTTCCCTCTTCTTCCACATTTACCAGTCTTCCTTCACACTCTTTCCATACGAACCATGTCACATATACTTGGTCATCTATTGGTAATTCATGAAGTCTTTTGTACATAAGATCTTTACATGTTTCACATTTTGAAAACCAGCAATTTTTTGTGGAATCCTTACAAACAAAGGTTTGTGGTAAACTGCTTGTATATTCTGGAAATCCTGGACCATGTATTTTATGAAGAGCCTTAACTGCATTTATGAAGTTCTCATGATATTTGCAGAGACAGACTTCATGGGGAAGTCTGTTGCTCAACAGAATATGTTTTGGCCTCAGTTCTGCAAATTTGCTTTTTCCAATTACTGTACCATTTTCGTTGCAAAATATTGCATGAGCCTCTTTTAATGAAAACATTAAATGTCGAATCTGCACTCTTTTTTTAAGGTTGTCTTCTCTCACTGTTATAGCATCTTTCCTGCCTGGTGCTTGTCGAGAGACATCATCCCTATTATAAAATTCAATTACTGCTTTCGTAATGTCAAGGCTGAGTGCTGATGATCTGGAAGGCCTGTTGGTTGATAGAGGTTCAACAAATGTCTCAAGTAACTTCTTGATAACAGCAGTCTTCTTTCTGGGCGATTTTGGTAATGAACGATTTGCCCTAGCAGCTGCTTTACCAAGACTTGATGTAATTTTGAAAGGTGGGGATGCAGGAATATTTGATGATTCGGGAGTTATCTTCAGCGACGTTTCTTTTTTTTGTTTCCTGAACTTTGCAACTGCTTCCCGAGTCTTCCTTCGTCTTTCTTCGTTGATTTTTCTTTGTTCTTTTTTGCTTAAAGCGAGCTCCTGTTGTTTTCTTTTTTCTCTACATTTTTTTAACAGCTTCCCTAGTCTTTTTCTTATATTCTTCATACTGTCCCTTCTCCTTGAGCTTTTGTCTTCGTCTCCTCATTTTCTCAGCTCCACTTAAAGGCATTCTACATTAAACAAAAAATTAAAAATAGCTATGAGAGAAAATTGATAACTTAAACTTCATAACCTCAAATATTGTGTTTTTATATATAGCATGCATTTAGCCAAAATCCAGCAGATATAATACGTATATTTTGTTCTATTAGTGGTCTTTGCTCAGTCCATTCGATATTCATGGTAACTTACATTACATAAACAATATCCCTATTACTCACATAAAAAATGTGATGCATGCAAATTAACATATATTTTATTTGACATCATGTTCACGATGGAGAATATGCAGTAACACATATTTTTCTCTATTGAAAGAGATGCAGTACTAAAATTATGGTTTTAGTAACTTTCATTACATGTTACATATTATATCATAACCTAACAATTTTAATGCACATAGAAAGTTACAATTACTTCAACTATCATAATATTGTGAAAAGAACATTATGTTCCAGAAAGCACAATACAGAATAATGTTAATATTTACTTATTATATAGAAAAATCTTACCTTGAAGATTACAATTTCCTAGGAGAACATTTTACTCAGAAGTGCTCTGCAAAACAACCAGCAGTAAATATGAAATCATACATGGAGAGGCTGAAAACAGTGTTACCAATAAAATTTCAATTCCCTACAAAGCAAACATGACAACAATTATTTTTTTTACGAACCTATATTTTCTCTTTATCCTGTCCCTACTTATATGGAATGACCCTATAGCAGCTTATAAAAAATGAATGGTCACCTAAACGTCAGGAATCAGCATAAATTAGGAAAATTTCTTTTTAGAGTTAAAATTAGATGGGAAGATAAAGTCAAAGCTCTAACGGAGATGGAATTATAAATGTTGTGTAGTCACTCGATGAGAAACGACGAAGAGTAGTCAATGAAGTTAACAGAATAATTCTTAAGAGATTGATCATAAAATAAAAAAGCTAAAGTAGGAGTTTTAAATAAAAAAGGAATACTTATTAGTTGATTATTATTATTATTATTATTATTATTATTATTATTGTAAACAGATGATATTTATAGGTTCAATATGTATTAGTTTTTTTCATATTTGTATAGAAAGTGATGGCGGATTAAGAACTGGAGTACATATAATCCTCCAAGACGTGATCAAAGATTGATGAAATAAATAAATAAAAAAATAAATAAATAAATAAATAAATAAATAAATAAATAAATAAATAAATAAATAAATAAATAAATAAATACATACATAAATAAATAATGAAATAAATAAATAGATAAATAAATAAATAAACAAAAATAAATAAATATATGACTGCAATTCCCAGTTTGTTATTAAGTTAATATGAAAATTGTCCTTTATAAAAATTATGGCCTTAAATACGCGGTGTTACATACGAGATACATTATTAGATTCACAAGCTATTGCTCTCTTGATATAATATTAACCTACTGTATCATATTTGCTCCAATCACGTTTTGAGATGCAGAACGATCATTTTCTGCATAAATAATAAATGTTCTGAATATAGAAGTAGAATTTTTATTTGAAAAAAAAACTGAAAACAGTACATTAATAATCTAAGTATTGTAACAATTATAGGGACATAATATAACTGTGGATATTTTGATTTGTTACTTATCGGCCTCTACGTATGCGTAAATTATCTTACATTTAAAGTTATGAATGTTCTAAAGTTACAATTACTATCCTTTTATATTACGCACTTGTTCTGTGGCTATGGATTATTGGCACAAAGATAAGTTTGGTTACCACTTTTTTTCCATTTCATTTACTGTATTCCATCGAAGCTTTGAAGCTTCAAGATTTGCAACTTGTCAAAATTCAACAAGATTACAATTTTTTGGCGAGGTGAAGTGAAGTGAGGCCGAGGACTCACCATAGACCACCCAGCATCCGTCACACACCTGGAGGAGGGAGGGAAGAAAAAATTAGCAGGGATGAGCCTGCGAAGAAGATGGAGTGGTTAGCGGGGATGTCGATATCCGCTCTAGACCAAGATCCGAGTCCTTGTGCCGGGCAAATGATGTCGGGGTAAGCTGGGTGTATACAGAGAGCAAGTGAAATAGTTCTGAAGACTGAAAGGGATGATGGGCAGAATTAAATGAACAGAAAACCCATATTATTTTTAAGAGTAATTGCACGATTAATTAGAAAATTAAGTTGGAAGTTCCAGCAGTTTGGCAACCTCGCCGCTCACAGTCTCCTTTCGTATCGCAATGAAGATGTAATAGGTCAACGAATCAGCGTACAGGAAATGCCATGCGCCTTCTTCTCTAGCTACAACCTTGGGATGTCGATGCATCGTTCAGTGGCTTTAATTAAATGTACATGAGAACCGTCCACGCTATTGAAATACTCCAGAGGGATAAACGATTCTTTAAGAGGAGTTGGTCATTGTCGCATGCAAAATAATGGTAAAAATAGCCTATCTTCTAGCAGTCATAAATATAATAGTCTACTATTTATCAGTGGTTTTTCATTTTTGTTAGCTATGTGTGTATACATATTAAGCTTTAAAATGAAAAATAATGGTGACTCTAGAGTAAATCTGTATCCTTAAATTAATTTTTTTAATTAAGCACAATTTTTTTTATAAATTCACTACATGTCTGTGATTAGGTACACTCTATTCACTTATTATAACACATATAGAATTGAAAATTTTACCACTTACTGCTAATAGATACTAAAACATACCCTACTATAATTATTCATATATCTGTAATATTATGGGCATAGGGCTTATAGTAATCATCACCGTCAATAAATTAAAAAAAAATGAAGATTAGTATAAGCCCTGTGCCCATAATTTTACAGATATTTTAATAATTTTAGTAGGGTATGTATTAGTATATGTTAGCAGTAAGTGGCCAAAATTTTAATTCAATTTGTGCTATGATAAGTGAATAGAGTGTACCTAATCACAGGTATGTAGTGAATTTATATGAAACATATGTTTAAATTCAAAAATTAATTTAAGGGTAAGATTTACACTAGATTAACCATTCTTTTTTCATTTTAAAGTTTAATGTGTATACATATATCTCTAAAAAAATGAAATAGCTGTGATAAATAGTATTACATTTATGACTGCTTGAAGATAGGCTATTTTTACCATTACTTTGCATGTGATAACGTCCAATTCCCCTTAATAGATTTTCCATCGATATGGACAAAAATCACGATCCAACTCGTTATAATACTAAATACGTGCTGTTAAACATTTGGGAAATACATTTTTCAGAGAAATCTATGAAATTTCCGCCAACAAGATATTACAGATTTATTGTTACAAAAAGATAAGCGTCCACAGCTGTGGAGTAACGGTTAGCGCGTCTGGCGGCAAAACCAGGAGGCCCGGGTCTTAATCCCGGACGGGGCAAGTCACCTGATTCAGGTTTTTTCTACGGTTTTCCGTCAACCCAATGTGAGGAAATGCTGGGTGACTAACGGTGGTGAACCCCGGGCTTATTTCACCGCCAATATTACCTTCATTTCATTCAGACGCTAAATAACATGAGATGATGATACAGCGTAGTAAAATAACTTAATATATGCTTATACTACAACATAAGTTATTCTAAAAATAACAAGGGTTATTTCACTTCCACCCTGCGTAACAGCATTTTCCAAATTAAAAGCCCTCGTCATAAGATGGCGAACTTAACCTACCATTAATTTATATCGTGGCATTATTTATATCGTTTTTACAGCAATATACATTATGTTAACCTTCAATTGAAGACCTAAACTGAAAAATATCCGAAGTCTAAAATTAGCCGAATTTGACTTTTTACTTCAGATATTGAGTGTTTTGCAAAAAATTATATATATATATTTTTTTCTGTGTGTGTGTGCTTGTGTGTGTGTGTGTGAAGGGGGGAGGTGTGGGTGGTATGTATTTCCGTAACCAATTTTTTATTTGGTTATTTAACGACGCTATATCAACTACGAGGTTATTTAGCGTCGATGAGAATGGTGATAGCGAGATGATGTTTAGCGAAATGAGGCCGGGGATTCGCCATAGGTTACCTGGCATTCACGTTACGGTTGGGGAAATCTCGGAAAAAACCCATCCAGGTAATCAACCCAAGCTAGGATACAACCCGCACACGAGCGGAACTTCAGACCTGCAGGCAAGCGCCTTGAACGACTAAGCCACGGCGGAGGCAGCCACCAAATTATTTTGGGACTCATTCAGAATTTTCTTTTATTGCCACAGGAAAGCTACGAACCGAACGAGTTGCGTCAGTTTACAAGATGAGTCAATCGACTGTGAGGTGATTTTAATTAGACAAGACCTGATAAATTCTGATGGTGTAATGTGGGGAAAGATGGGTATTGCGTATTTCCAGCTTAGGGAATAGTTGGGGTGGGCCAAGCTTGCCATCCTCATTCTGAAAGAAGTGATTCATGAATGTTACACTGCAGCCCACAGCGATCTCTAGGGAGGCATGTGTTGCCATCTACATCCATACAGCAATACACATTATGTTAACGTTCAATTGAAAACCTGAACTGAAAAATATTCCAAATCCAAAATTATTCGAATTTGACTTTTTACCTAACATAAGCTGTGCTTTGCATAAACTATCATTTTGTTAAAAAGGATATACCAATTCCAACTATAGCCATTGCTTTTTGAATCATTCAAATCTTTAATTCATTACTCTTTTATTGCAACATTATAGTTTTATTGCTCTCCTGAAAAATTTAATTCAATTGATTTGGAATCTTTGTCAATTCAAGTCTTCAATTTATAAAATGTGATGCATCGGTAGTGAATTAAGTATTCCACTAGTTCTGACTTTTTGATTGATGATTTCGTGATATTGTATTGAAAACCTGTAACTTTTTTCTTATTTCAAACTTACGTAATTTTATATCGCAATTGTAATAAGGTGCACTTCAAGTTCTATTGAGTTACTTGTTCCTTTAGATTGCAGGTAACAATATTCCCATTTGAAAATGGTAAGGAATATTTTTTAATGTTCAGAGTAATCTATAAGAAGTACAATTCAATGATTTGAAGGTACATGAGTGATCAAAAAAGTAATTTCCAATCCATGTCGAACAAAGTACTGCCACTTGAACGCAAATCACTGATCGAAATAGAAATGAAGATGAATTAAAAATGTCACCCATAGCGATGGGAGGAAATGTTGTATTCTGTGATACAGAAACAAAGTGGGAATGTGACAAGCGAGACGCTACAAACCGTATCGTGCCTACAATATCTTGTTCTATAATATGTGTATTATTACATTTGCTCTTGGTCCAGCAGTCGGTTTCGATCTCAGGACCACAGATTAATACTCCTATAGCAACTCACATATCATATTGTTTGCTAGATATCAGCAATGGATTCTTTGACCGAGACTTGCCTGTGGCCGTTCAGACCGATTATGAAAGCCACAACCATGGTGACACTTTCTTGAAAATAACGCACGAAGCGGAAAATCGGTCTGTGTTAATGCTTGGAAAAGTGGGACTAACATGGAGGGAAAGTGTAATGAAACCCGGATCGGTGGTTATATTCCTCAATTATTTGGAGGGGAAATATGGAAAAGATTCAACCTAATTCATGATAGCACAGAGAGCAGTCGGGCATGGAACTCAAATTCACGTCTAGTGATTGTTACATGGCCCATAAATATAAGGATAAGAGGAGACATGCTGGCGATGTTAATTATATATCTTGTTTGGAAAGAACTGCTCATTCCTAATGTGATTATACTCACACAACATGCAGATTCTACCGAAACAGTGATTGATGTGTACACCTGGTTACCACATTTCCATGGAAAGTATTGCGTTGCTGTAGTGGAAAATGTTATTCAACTGGATCGGTGGGTTTCGTCACATGGAACTTTCCTCAGGAACGCGTCTTTGTTCTCGCCTAAAGAAGTTACGGATATGAGTGGCTGTTCTATGCCAGTTGCTACTGGGTCGTCACCTCCTTTCGACCACTTCAAAATGGAGTTTGAGAACGAACAAACAAAGTTCCGCAGAGAAGGCTTCATTTTTGAAGTTTTTGATACATTAGGAAAAAGATTGAATTTCACTATATTATATATGCCTCTTCAGTATAATAGTGGAATTATGTTTCCAGAAACACATACATCAGATTGGATCGGGTATATGCTGGACTACACCTATCCTTATCATGTCGAATTCTTTACATATTTCGTTCCAGCTGACCTTCCCTTCCCTACTTGGAAATGTCTCATTTGCATCTTCAGCCCTATTGTGTGGATTCTCTTCGCTTTGAGTTGTATTTCTGTTACTTTGTTTTTCTGGTCTGTGTCTAAATTTCATACAAACTCCTCGGATATTACTATCGTCGAGTCTGTAATGATCACTCTTCGTACGTGCCTGATGATTGCTATCTCGGATAAATTCTTAAGTCCGATATCCGTTCAGTTTTTTCTGATATGGCTTCTGTTTTGTCTCGTAATGAATACTGAGTATCAGTCATCTCTGATCAGTTTCATAGCCAATCCAGGCGAAGAAAAGTCTATGAGAACCATAGAAGAATTGAAAACGAAAGATCTGAAAGTAATTTATGCTGTGTCAGAACAACTAAACTTCAGCCAGTGTTGTGAAAGTTTTGATTGTAAATGGTAGGATTGTGTATCTAGAATGATACCAAAACGAGATATTGCTTTTCTGAGTAGGAGGAGACCTTTAGAATTGATTACATATGAATATTTCAGTGTCAGAGGCAAACCGCAAATCCTTCCTTTGGAAGAAAATGTGAAACAGTTGCATATGGGTATTGGTGTCAATAAATATAATTTGATTTTCGAACGATTAAAAAATGTTCTCCAAAGTTATGTAAGTTCTGGAATTGCTGATAAGCTTATGAAAGATTGTGAATATCTATATCTATTCCAATTTGCAAGGAAAATACAAGATGACAAGATTTTTGCCATCAGTTTGTTTCATCTCCAAGGGGCATTCTATGTTCTTTTTGTTGGATTATTTTTGGCGTTGATGATATTCATCTTGGAATGTTTGATCAGATAATGTGACTACCATTGTAACGTTGTATTTATATTTTTCGACTTAATTCTACGTTTTTGAGTATGTGGTGGTGTTTTATAAACAAGCTGTTTTGAATTATATTGCAGTGGCTATACCGTGTTAAATGCGACTATGATTTTGTGTTCGTTCTTTATTGTAATTATTAATATGGTGGAGGATCAGTTTCCAATGTCCTAAACCATAATTGAGACGGTATGTGTACAAGTGCTAAACGAAAAAGAGATAGAGAAAGCGGAGTAGATTAATGACTTCTACCTTTGCATCTACATCTGAAATCGCTTAGACAGTTGAAATACGCGTGCAATTTCACTGGAAGTTTTGATTCTGAAGTTCAAATTAATTTGGGACCGCCAAACTATATGCCACAATATGCTATATGTCTCTGAAATGAAGCAAGATGAAACGAATGTCAGGATATTGTAATGGGAAGTTTAGGCGGAAGGGCACTATTAGGGTTGTAGAAAACCAAGATATCCTAGTCACTCCAACGTACACTGGGCATCAAATGCGAGACTTTTAGGGGCGTATTCATAGACATTTTTAGGGCGGGCTTCCGGTGGATGATCAGCGTTTTTCGTATTCATAAACCAGTGTTAGCGACAGGATATGATTTGAATTCTGTACTAGTAACCAGTGGAGAGCCGGGGCTAGCTTAGTACGCTCGTAGCGCGAGCTGCGAGATGTCTATGAATAGCACCCTTAGAGTCCATTTTACTTCAAAACCTATTCAGAGATTATCAGAATACTAATTGGAAACTAGGGGAAAGTATAATGTAAAAGTAGCTGGTGTGTTAGGAGATAAACCCGTCTTTTTGTACCAGGCTATAGGTCATTTTAACTTTGTAATAGAAACCATGAAAACCTCAAAAGTGACAAAAACAACTGTTATAAATAAACATTCGAAGAAGTAGAAGTATTACTGGCAGCAGAATTATATCCCATATTGCGTTTTTGAAAGTAACACTAACATTAATTCTTTATCGAATCGTTATTTTAACTTCCCTTTCTTCTTTTTAATTGTAATATTATTCTATCTTTCAAAACTGTTATGTGCAATGTGCACTTTTTAGATGAATATGGCACTTGTAATAAAAATTGTTATTATTTTTATCACTATTATAAATGTAAGGACTTTTTTTGATGAATACTATTTATTAAAAATAAATAAATACTAGCACATTTTACTAATTTAATTATTTAAATACTTAAACATATTCCTATTTTCTGTGATATGAAACTCTGATGGTATTCAACATGCTGCGATAGTTCCTTCTTCTATTTTTTTCACAGCTTCATATGAGACTGGCTACTTAAGAATTTGACAGTACAAACTGCCTGCACTTTGGAGTTCTCTTAAACGACTCTTATGCATGACTGTCTAATGTGAATTTAAGTACAGCGCTTTGTGATGCCGAAAATGGTCTTAGGAACTTGAAACCAAAACGATGCTTTCAGGTTGACTGCGGCTAGTCATATAGATCTGTTCCACTATCATACTATATTTTGCTTATACAAAAACACTCTCAATACATCCGCAAATATGGACTGATGACTCGTCACTACATTACAATGATATTCACAGTAGAGAAGTAGTTTCATTACATACTAACGTTCGAAGTGGAGTCGTGCAGTTTAATAAGCGGTTTTCAACGTGACAGAAGTTACACTGCTGAATCGAAAGAAGATGAATGCAAAACTTCAATAATTTTCTGGAAACTTTGGAAAGAAAAGAAAAACATTCAAAGAAAGTTATGTAGTTTGAAAATTTATTCCATAAAGCGAAAACTAGTTCAGGAACACTCTGCTATGAAAAAATACACGGAACTCCTCTATCTACTTGGGAAATACAGCAACTAAGAGAAACCGTTTTCTTCAAAACCTGAGTCAAGTATACACAATTATTTTTCGATATATGTATAATGTCGGTATGTTAAAATATCCATTCAAACAAATAAACTCCCGTAACAGTCATTCTGGTGCACTCCAGAATACTGTGAAAATGAGTGAATCAGTGAGATGTGTGGAAGAATAATATTGTTAAATAAATATATATATACATGCATATATATATATATCTATATATCAATGCTATCAGAGTTATTTATTGAAGTAAATATGAAAATTGTCCTTTATAAAAATTATGGCTCTAATTACGCGGTGTTACATACGAGATACATTATTAGATTCACAAGCTATTGCTATCTTCATGATATAATATTAGCCCACAATAAGAAATAGCCTCCTACTGTATCATATTTGCTCCAGTCATGTTTTGAGACGCAGAACGAATATTTTCTGAATAAGTAATAATTTTTCTGAACATAGGAGATTGTTTTTGAAAAACTGAAAAAAAGTACATTAATGGTTTAAGTATTATAACAAGTATAGGGACATAATATAACTATGGATTTGATTTGTTACTTATAGGCCTCTACGTATGCGTAAATCATGTTAGGTATAAAGTTATGAATGTTCTAATGTTACAATTACTCTCCTTTTATATTACGCACTTGTTCTATGGCTATGGATCATTGGCACAAAGACAAGTTTGGTTACCACTTTTTTTCATTTTATTTATTGTATTCTATAGATCTTACATTAGCATTGTAGCTTTAAAATTTGCAACATTAAAATTTTTTGGCCTGGGAAAACCTAAAAAAAAAAAACAACAACAACCACCATGGATGAGCCTGCGAAGAAGAAGATGGAGTAGTTAGCGGGGATGTCGATATCCACGCTAGACAAAGATCTGGGTCCTTGTGCTGGGCGAATGATGTTGGGGTAAGCTGGTTGTATACAGGGTGAAAGTGAAATAGTTCTGCATATTCAAAGGGAAGATAGGGTACATTTAAATTAATACAAAACTCATGTTACGTTTTGAGATTAACTGCACGGTTAATTAGAAAATTAAGTTGGAAATTCCAGCAAATTTGGCAACCTCGCCGCTAACAGTTCCCTTTCGTGTCGCAATGAAGATGTAATAGGTCAACCAATACTCATAAACGATTCCTAATAGATATTCCATCGATATGGACAGAAATCACCATCCAACTCGCAATAATTACTAAATAAGTGCTGTTAAACTTTTGGGAAATACATTTTTCAGAGAAATCTATGAAATTTCCACCAACAAGATATAATAGTTTTTTAATTACAAAAAGATAAGTGTCCACACTGTGGAGTAACGGTTAGCGCGTCTAGCGGCAAAACCAGGAGGCCTGGGTCTTAATCCCAGTCGGGGCAAGTTACCTGTTTGAAGTTTTTTCTAGGGTTTTCCGTGAACCCAATATGAGGAAATGCTGGGTAACTATCGGTGCTGAACCCCTGACTTATTTCACAGCCATTATCACATTTATTTCATTCAGAAGCAAATTGACATGAGATGTTGATACAGTGTCTTAAAATAACCTAATAAATAAACTACAACATAAACTCTTCGCTCTAAAAATGTGCAGGGTTATTTCACTTCCACTCTGTATATTGGAATTTTCCAAATTAAAAGCCTTCGTCACATTATGGCGAGCTTAACCCACCATTATTTATATCGCGGCATCATTTATATCATTTTTTACAGCAATAC
Source organism: Periplaneta americana (assembly GCF_040183065.1). Lineage (NCBI taxonomy): Eukaryota > Metazoa > Arthropoda > Insecta > Blattodea > Blattidae > Periplaneta > Periplaneta americana. The sequence goes on along the minus strand of NC_091120.1, from coordinate 158,787,644 downwards.
ACATTATGTTAACCTTCAATTGAAGAACTAAACTGAAAAATATCGGAAGACTAAAATTAGCCGAATTTGACTTTTTACTTCACACATTGTGTGTTTTGCAAAAATTTATATAGATATACATACACACACATATATATCTGTGTGTGTGTGTGTATGAGAGGGAGGAGGTGTGGGTGGTATGTATTTCCGTAACCAATTTTTTTATTTGGTTATTTAACGACGCTATATCAACTACGAGGTTATTTAGCGTCGATGAGATTGGTGATAGCGAGATGGTGTTTGGCGAGATGAGGCCGAGGATTCGCCATAGATTACCTGGCATTCACCTTACGGTTGGAGAAAATCTCGGAAAAAATTCAACCAGGTAATCAGCCCCAGCTAGGATCCAACCTGCATCCGAGCGCAAGCACATTAAACGACTGAGCGACGCCGGTGGCAGCCACCAAATTCTTTTGGGACTCATTCAGAATTTAGTTTTATTGCCACAGGAAAACCACGAACAGAATTAATTGCCTCAATTTACAAGATCAGTCAATTGACTGTGAGGTGATTTTAATAAGACCCGACCTGATAAATCCTGAGGGTGTAATGTGGGGAAAGATGGGTATTGTGAGGTTCCAGCTTAGGGAATAGTTGGGGTGGGCCATGCTTGCCATCCTCATTCTGAAAGGAAGTGATTCACGAATGTTACACTGTAGCCCACAGCGATCACTAGGGAGGCATGTGTTGCACTCTACATCCCTACAGCAATACATGTTATGTTAACGTTCAATTGAAGACCTGAACTGAAAAATATTCCAAATCCAAAATTAGTCGAATTTGACGTTTTACCTCACATACGCTGTGCGTTGCATAAACTATCATTTTGTAAAAAAAAAAATCCAATTCCAACTATTGCCATTGGTTTTTGAATCCTTCAAATATTTAATTCATTACTCTTTTATTGCAAGACAATATGTTCTTGCTCTCCTGAAAAATTTAATTCAATTGACTTGGGATGTTTCTCAATTCAAGTCTTCAATTTATAAAATGTGATGCGTAAGTTGTGAATTAAGTATTCCACTAGTACTGCCCTTTTGATTTCGTGATATTGTATTGAATAACTGTAACTTTATTCTTATTTCAAACTCCTATATAATTTTGTATTGCAATTGTAATAAAGTGCACTTCAAATTCAATTGAATTATTTCTCCTTCAGATTGCAGATGACAAACATTCCCATTTGAAAACATTAATGGACATTTTCTATTATTCAGAGTAATCCATGAGAAGTACAATTCAATTATTTGAAGGTACATGAGTGATCAAGAACATCATTTTTCTAATATATGTGGGAAAAAAGAATAGCCACTAGAAAGCAAATGATTTATCGGAATAGGAATCTAGATGAATATTACAAATGTCACCCGTAGCGGTGGAAGGAAATGTTGTATTCTGTGATACAGAAACAAAGTGGGACTGTGACAAGCGAGACGCCATATTCCGTATCGTGCTCACAATGTCTTGTTCTATAGTATGTGTATTATTATATTTGGTCTTGGTCCGGCAATCAGTTTCGATCTCAGGATCGGATTCATTAGCAACTCCTATATCATATTGTTTGCTAGATATCAGCAATAGATTCTTTGACCGAGATTTGCCTGTGGCCGTTCAGACAGATCATGAAAGCCACAACCATGGTGAAACTTTCTTAAAAATAATGCACGAAGCGGGAAATCGGTCTGTGTTAATGCTTGGAAAAGTGGAAGCAAAATTTAGGGAAACAGTAATCAAACCGGGATCGGTGGTTATATTCCTGAATAGTGGGGATACGAATTTTAGATATGATTCAGCGATTTTCAAGATAAAACGTATGAAGAACGGGGCATGGAACACGAACTCACGTCTAGTAATTGTTACATTTGCCATAAATATAAAGAGTATAGCAGACAAGCTGGCGATAGCTCTTATATATCATGTTTGGAATATACTGCTCATTCATAATGTGATTGTACTCATACCACATACATATTCTACCGAAACAGTGATTGATGTGTACACCTCGTTACAACAGTTCCATGGAAGGTACTGCTATGCTGTAATGGAAAATGTTATTAAACTAGATCAGTGGATTTCGTCACAAGGACGTTTCATGAAAAACGCGTCCTTGTTCCGGCCTAAAGAAGTTATGGACATGAGTGGATGTTCACTGATGGTTGGTACTCACCTAACACCTCCTTTCATAACCGAGATTACGGAATTTGTGAATGGAGAGATGAAGTACATCACAAAAGGCTTCATTGTAGACTTTTTCGATACACTGGGAAAACGTTTGAATTTCACTATATTATATGTGTCTTATGGCCAAAGTAATGGAATTAAGTTTCCAGAGATGTTAACATTTTCAACTTATAATGGGTATGCAACTGACTGGAGCTATCCTTATCATGTCGAATTCATTACATATTTCGTTCCAGCTGGCCTTCCCTTCCCTACTTGGAAATGTCTCATTTTCATCTTCAGCCCACTTGTGTGGATTCTCTTGGCTTTGAGTTTTATATCTGGAACTTTGTTTTTCTGGGCTGTGTCTAAATTTGATACAAATTCTTCGGACATTAGTATCGTTGAGTCTGTAATGATCACCCTTCGTACGTGCCTGATGATTGGTGTCCCGGATAAATTCTTAAGTCCGATATCCGTTCAGTTTTTTCTGATATGGCTCCTATATTGTCTCGTAACGAATACTGCGTATCAGTCATCTCTGATCAGCTTCATAACGAATCCAAGGGTAGAAAAGTCTATAAGAACCATAGAAGAATTCAAAATGAAGGATCTAAAAGTAATTTCTGAAGCGACAGTGCTAGAAGACGTGAGTCAGTGTTGTGAAAATGTTGATTGTGAACTGTTGGATTGTATAAATAGAATGATATCAAAACGAGATATAGCTATTCTGACTAGGAGGATAGGTTTAGAATTGCTTATATCTGAATTTTTCAGTGTCAGAGGCAAACCGCAAATCGTTCCTTTGGAAGAAAATGTGGAACAGATGTATGTAAGTATTCTGGTTAATAAAGAGACTTTGATTTTCGAACGATTGAAAAATGTTCTCCAACGTTATATAAGTTCTGGAATTGCTGACAAGCTTATAAAAGAGATTGAAAATCTATATCTACTCCAAGCTGCAAGGGAAATACCAGCTGACAATAATGATATTGTTATAAGTTTGATTCATCTCCAGGGTGCATTCTATCTTTTGGTTATTGGCTTATTTTTGGCGTTGATGGTGTTCATTATGGAATGTTTCTTCACATATTCTGATTGGCATTTTAACGCTGCATTTATACTTTTTGACTTATTTCCACGTATTTGAGTATGTGGTGATGTCTTATCTACAGACAAATTCGAATTATTGTAGAGTGGCTATACCGTGTTAAATACGATGATGGTTTTGTGTTCGGCCCATATCAAATCTATTATTCTAATTCTTCATATGGTGGACGATCAATTTCCTCAACTCTTGCAACCATAGTTGAGACGTTATAAGTACAGGTCCTAATCGAAAAAGAGATGGAGAAAGGCAGAGTAGATTAATGTATTTTATCTTTGCGTCTGCAGCGAAGGATATACGTCTGAAACTGATTAGACAGTTGAAACACACGTGCGAGTACATCTCGCCAGCTCCCTGTTTCAGACTTCACTGGTAATTTTGAAGATTTGACTGGTAGTTTTGAAGAGTCTGGCTTTTGATATTAATTTGAAACCGCTAAATTATATGTCATTCATTCATTCATTCTCCCCAAGGATAGATCATTTACTTCACTCTCAACTGTCTCCAATCTTCCCTATTTTCTGTCTTCCACATTGTCTCCTCATACGATCCATGTATCAATGTCGTCTATCTTATGATATCTTCTTCCGCCGTAACTCTTCTCCCGTTCACCATTGTTCCAGTGCATCTTTCAGTAAGCAGTTTCTTCGCAGCCAATGATCCAACCAATTCCTTTTTCTCTCTCTGATCAGTATCACCTTCATTCTTTCTTCATCCACTCTTTCCAACACAACTTTATTTCTTATTAAGTGTGTCCACTTCACACGTTCCATTCTTCTCCATATCCACATTTCAAATGGTTCTATTCACTTGTCTTCACTTCGTCGTAATGTCCATGTTTCTGCTCCAAACAATGCCACATCGATACAAAGCATTTCACTAGTCTCTTTCTTAGTTTCTTTTCAGAGGTCCGCAGAAGACGCTCCTTTTTCTTTTAAAAGCTTTCTTGGTCATTGCTAGCCTCCTTCTGACTTCCTGGCAGCAGCTCCTGTTAATGCTTATTCTAGTGGAGTCAGAAAGTATCCGAACTTTTCTATGTTGTCCTTGTCGTATGCCGCTTACTCTAAAGGCGTATAGACTCAGCGCGCCGACCGATCAAAGGACCAAATTTGTGGCAAGGACAGTCATGACAATATCCCAGCACATCGATCGCTCTTGATAAGCGATTTCTTCGCACAAAATACCTGTCCTTCCGCAGCCATTACGTTCTCCAGACCTTACTTCAAAAGATTTCTACCTATTTCCAAAGGTCAAATCCCTAATGAAGGGATGGCGGTTTGTGTCTTGCGAAGAGGTGAAAATTCATGCGACTCGCTCTCTGCGAGAATATTTCGGGAAGTGATATGGACGCTGGCAGAAGTGTGTCACTGCCCAGGGGATGTACTTGTAAGGTGGTGTTGTTTAAATGGTTGTATGTCATTTGTAACTAATATATCTAAATATGTCCGGTTACATTTTGACTCCACTAGCATAACACATTCATTTAAAGCTGTTAACTTGCTCTTCTGCTTCATTTAGAATTCGCGAGTTTACCTTCTAAATTTTTCTTCCTATGACCCTGCTCTTATTTGCATTTATCCCCTCCTCATGCTGCTCACAGATGTCATTTATCTCCTGAGCATATCCCTTAGTATCATCTCCTCGTGTGCTAATAATGCCAATCATCATCAAATCTTATGCACTTTAGTTTTCTTCCTCCTACTCTCACTCCTCCCATGTTCTGAAAACAGTTCTTTACTAAATCCTTCAAGTATATGTTGAACAGTGTAGCCGATAAAAGGCATCTTGACGTACTCCTCTTGCAATTTCACTTCTTTCTGACATTTCTTCTCCTATCCTGACAAACTCGTTGTTTCATATAAAGATTACTGAATATACCATAAGTCTATAAAATGAAACAAGGTGAAATGAATGCCAGTATATGTCAATGGGAAGATTAAGCGGAAGGACACTATTAGAGTTGTAGAAAACCAAAATATGCTCGTTATTCCAAAGTACACTTGGAATGAAACGCGAGACTTTTAGAGTCCATTTTATTTCAAAACTTATTTAGAGATTATCAGAATACTAACAGGAATCTAGGGGAAAGTATAATGCAAAGGTAGCTGGTGTATTATGAAATAAACCCGTCTTTTTTACCGTGATATATGTCATTTTCAATTCGTAATAAAAGACGTAAAATTTCAAAAGTGACAAAAAACGTTTCTAAATAAAACATTCTGAGAAATAGAAGTATTTTTGGTACGAGAATTATATCCCACTGCATTTTTGCAAGTAAGACTAACATCAATTCTTTATCGAATCAATATTTTAACTTCCCTTCGTTCTGTTTAATTGTAATATTATTCTGTGTTTCAAAACTATTATGGACATTATTCACTTTCCAGATGAATATGGCACGTGTAATAAAATTGTCTACTATGAATGTAAGTAAGATTTTCGATGTACATTATTTTAATAAAGAGAAATAAATACAAGCGCTTTCTATGAATTTAATTATTTAAATATTTAAACATATTCCCGTCATCGATGATTTGAAACTTTGATTGTATTCAACATGTTGCGAGGTTTTAATTTTTTATTTTCTTCACAGCTTCATATCAGACTGGCTACTTAAAAACTTTACAGTACAAACCCCCCGCATTTTGGAGTTCTCTTAAACGACTCTTGTAAATTACTGCTTAATTTGAAGTGAACTACAGCGCTCTATGATGCCAAAATTAGTCTTTGGAATTTGGTACCAAAATGTTGCTTTCAGGTTGAGTGCAGCCAGTCATACAGATCTGTTCCAGAGCATATCATACTCTGCTCATATAAACAACTCTCGATAGATTCGCAACTATGGATTGCTGACTCATCATTACATTACAATGATATTCACAGTAGAGAAGCAGTTTCATTACATACTAACGTTCGAAGTGGAGTCCTGCAGTTTAATGAGCGGTTTTCAACGTGACAGAAGTTACACCCCTGAATCGCAAGAAGATGAATGCAATACTTCAAAAATTTTCTGGTAACCATAGAAAGAAAAGAGAAACATTTTAGTGGAAATTATGTAGTTTGAACATTTATTACATAAAACGAAATGTAGTTCAAAAACACTGTGCTATGAAAAAACACGCGGAACATCTCTTTTTCCTTGGGAAATATAGCAACGAAGACAAACCGTTTTCTTCAAAACCTGAGTCAAATATATACTATTCTTTTTCGATATATGTATGTCGGTAAGTTACAATATCCATTCAAACAATTAAACTTCTTTAACAATCAATTTGGTGCACTCTAGTATATTGTGAAAATAACTGAATCGTGAGATATGCAGAAGAATAATATTAAGTATATACACCAATACAAATCCAAGTAGTTATTAAATCGAATTTGAAAATTGCCTTTAAAAGAATTATGGATTTAATATGTTATGCCACATACGATATACACTATTAGATTAAAAAATCTAATTCTCACTTGATGATATAATATTACAATAAGAAATACTATTATATCATATTTCATATTTGCTCCAGTCACGTCTTGAGACGTAGAACGAACATTTTCTGCATAGTAATAATTTTTCTGAACATAGACTAATAATGTACTTTCTCAGTTTTCAAAAGAAATTCTCCTTCTAAGTATTGTAACAAGTAAAGGGACAAAATAACTGTGGATTTGATTTGTTACTCATTGGCCTCTATGCATGCGTAAATTATCTTACATTTAAAGTTATGCATGTTCTAATATTACAATTACTGTCCTTTTATATTACGCACTTGTTCTATGGTTATGGATCATTGGCACAAAGACAGACTTGGTTACCATTTTTTTGATTTCATTTATTGTATTCCATATATCTTAAAATAGTATTGAAGCTTTAAGATGTGGAACATGTCAAAATTATACAAAATTACAATAATTTTGCGATGCAAAGTAAAGTGAGGGTGAGGTGTCGTCATAGACCACCCAGCATCCGCATCACGCCTAGGGGAAAATCGGGGGATTAGCCTGCGAAGAAGAAGAAGAAGAAGATGTAGTAATGGTTAGCGGGGATGTCGATATCCGCGCTAGACAATGATCCGAGTCCTTGTGCTGGGCAAATGATGTTGGGTATTATTGTTTTATTATGATGTACCGAAGTACATATGATATTTCAGTGCAGAAATTCTGTGTGTTCATATGATGATGGAAGTGTGGAACACAGAAAAATTCTCTCTGTTCCACTCTTCCATCATCATATGATGACGCACAATTTCTGCACTGAAATATCATATGTTCTTCGGTACATCGTAATATATGATATGCGAAAAATAATCACTTTTTGATTTAAAGACAGCGCTTATTCCGTCGGATCCCGGCCACTTAGCCACTCATAACAAGTGCACCTCTGCACATGTGTTGGACATCTATGACACAGTGCATAAGGGTAGGCCACTAGAGGGAACCCAAGAGGTGGAACTTAAACTGAGAGGATTCGATCCGACATCGGGATGGGAATCCGGTGTGGCTTAGTGGAGAGAGCGTCAGCACGTAGAGCTGAAAACCCGGATTCAAATCTCGGTGCTGGAGAGAATTTTTCTCTGTTCCACTTTTCCATCATCAAATGATGTTGGGTTAAATGTTATGTTTTATTTAACGACGCTCTCAACTGCAGAGGTTATATCAGCGTCGCCGGATGTGCCGGAATTTTGTCCCGCTGGAGTTCTTTTACATGCCAGTAAATCTACTGACATGAGCCTGTCACATTTAAGCACACTTAAATGCCATCGACCTGGCCCGGGATCGAACCCGCAACCTTGGGCATAGAAGGCCAGCGCTATACCAACTTGCCAACCAGGTCGACTTGTGATGTTGGTTAAGTTGAATATATATAGGGTAGAAATGAAATAGTTCTGAAGATTGAAAGGGATGATAGGTGAATGAATCAGCATACATGAAATCCCTCGCTCCTCCTCCTCTAGCTACAACGTTGCGATGTCGATGCATTGTTCAGTGGCTTTAAATGAGCAGTACTTAAATTTAATATACTCGAAAACCATACACACTATTCAAATACCCCAGACGGATAAACCATTCTTTAATAGATTTTCTATCGACATGAATAAAAATCAATATGAAACTCGCAACAGTTACTAAATAATAGGTTGTGAAACATTTGGGAAAAAAATTTTTCGGAGAAATCTATTAACTTTCCACCAACATGCTATTGCAGTTGTTTTTGTTACAAACATCATAAGCGCACACCTGTGGAGTAACGGTTAGCGCGACTAGCGGCGAAACCAGGTGGCCCGGGTTCTAATCTCGGTCGAGGCAAGTTACCTGGTTGAGTTTTTTCTGGAGTTTTCCCTCAACTCAATATGAGTAAATGCTGAGTAACTATCGGTGCTGGACCCAGGACTTATTTCACCTCCATTTCATTCACATGCTAAATAACATGAGATGTTGATACAGCGTCGTAAAATAACCTAATAATTATACTACAACAAAAGCTATTCGCTCTAAAAATGTGCAGGGTTATTTCACTTCCACCCTGTATATCGGCATTTTCCAAATTAAAAGCTTTCGTCACATCATGGAGAGCTTAACTCAGCATAATTTATACAACGGCATCATTTGTATCATTTTTACATCAATACACATTATGTTATCTTTCAATTGAAGACCCGAACTGAAAAATATCCTAAGTCCAAAATTAGCCGAATTTGGCTTTTTATCTAACATATTGTGCGTTTTACATAAAATATATATCTGTGTGTAAGTGTGTGGGTGTAGGTAGTATGTATTTCCGTGACCCACTTCGTTTGGGAATCACCCAGAATATATATATTTTTTTTGCCGAAGAAAAACCACAACAGAATGAGTTACCTCAATTTACAAGATCAGTCAATTGACTGTGACATGATTCTAATAAGATATGACCCGATAAATCCTGAAAGTATAATGTGGAAAGATGGGTATTGTGTGTCTGGCTTAGGGAGTGGTTAGGGTGTGCATGTTGGACACCATCATTCTGAAAAAAACTGACCCATGAATGTTAGTCTGCAGCCTCAAGCGATCACTATGGAGGTATGTGTTGCCATCTACATCCATGCGGCAATACACAATTCCAACTAAAACCATTAGTTTTTGAATCCTACAAACATTTATTTCATTACTCTTATATTGCAAGACCATAGTTTCTTTTGTCGTCCTGGAAAATTTAATTCACTTCACTTGGAATGTTTGTCAATTCAGGTCCTCAAATTAAAAATGTGATGTGGAGAGGGTGAATTAAGGATTCCACTAGTTCTGTCTTTTTGATTGATGATTTCGTGGTATTTTATTGAAAATCTGTAACTCTTTTCTTATTTCAAAGTCTTATATAATTGTATATCGCAATTGTAGTATAGTGTATTTCAAGTTTTATTGAGTTACGTGTTACTTTAGAATGCAGTTGACAGTATTCCCATTTGAAAATATTAGTGGATATTTTCTATTATTCAGAATAATCTATGATAAGTACAATTCAATTATTTGAAGGCATATGAGTGATCAAAAACGTAATTTATAATTCATGTGAAACAAAGTATAATCACTTGAACACAAATCACAGATCGGAATAGAAATGAAGATGAATTAAAATGTCACCCGTAGCGGTGGGGAGAAATTTTGTATTCTGCGATACAGAAACAAAGTGGGACTGTGACAAGCGAGGCGCTACATTGCAATCGTGTTCACAATGCCTTGTTCTGTAGTATGTGTATTATTATATTTGCTCTTGGTTGAGCAGTTGGTTTCCATCTCAGGATCACAGATTAAAACTTCATTAGTAACTCATATATCATATTGTTTGCTAGATATCAGCAACAGATTCTTTGACCGAGACTTGCCTGTGGCCGTTCAAACAGATTATGTAGACGAAGGTCAAATAGGATGCCACAACTATGGTGATACTTTCTTAAAAATAATGCACGAAGAGGGAAATCGATCTGTGTTAATGCTTGGGAAAGTGGAAGTAAAATTTAGGGAAACAGTAATGAAACCGGGATCGGTGGTTATATTCCTCAATAATGGGGACAAGAAATTTTTAGCAGATTCAACTCTTTTCAAGATAAGACGTATGTGGAACGGGGCATGGAACACGAAGTCACGTCTAGTGATTGTTACATGGCCTGTAAATATAAAGAGAAGAGGAGACAAGCTGGCGATAGCTCTCATATATTATGTTTGGAAACTGCTGACCATTCAAAATGTGATTGTACTCATACCACATGCAGACTCTACCGAAACAATAATTGATGTGTACACCTGGTTACCACATTTCCATGGAAAATACTGCGTTGCTGAAGTGGAAAATGTTATTCAACTGGACCAGTGGGTTTCCTCACATGGAAGTTTCATCAGGAATGCGTCTTTGTTTCCACCTAAAGAAGTTACGGACATGAGTGGTTGTTCAATGACAGTTGGTGATAAGCTGTCACCTCCTTTAAACAACATGAAATGAAATTTATGAATGGAAAAACAGAGTACTGCAGAGAAGGGTTCATTGTGGATTTCATATATACATTAGGAAAACGTTTGAATTTCACTGTATTATTTGTGCCTTTTCACTATACTAATGCAATTCTATTTCCACTAATGTTAACATCATCACGTTATTCCGGATATGGACTTGAAAATAGCTATCCTTATCATGTCGAATTCATTACATATTTCGTTCCAGCTGGCCTTCCCTTCCCTACTTGGAAATGTCTCATTTTCATTTTCAGCCCACTTGTGTGGATTCTCATGGCTTTAACTTTTATTTCTGTAACTTTGTTTTTCTGGGCTGTGTCTAAATTCCATACAAACTCCTCGGACATTAGTATCGTTGAGTCTGTAATGATCACTCTTCGTACGTGCCTGATGATTGGTGTCCCGGAGAAATTCTTAAGTCCGATATCCGTTCAGTTTTATCTGATATGGCTTCTATTTTGTCTCATGATGAATACTGCGTATCAGTCATCTCTGATCAGCTTCATAGCGAATCCGAGGGAAGAAAATTCTATAAGAACCATAGAAGAATTCAAAATGAAGAATCTGAAAATAATTTCTGATTTCGAGGAATCAAGTAACTGGAAACTGTGTTGTGAAAGTGTTGATTGTTCACTGTACGATTGTGTATCTAGAATGAAATCAAAACGAGATATTGCTTATCTGACCAGGAGAAGATATTTAGAATTGATGATATCTGGATTTTTCAGTGTGAGAGGGAAACCGCAAGTCGTTGCTTTGGAAGAAAATGTGAAAAGGTTACATTTGAGTATTGGTGTCAAGAAAAAGAATTTGATTTTCCAACGATTCAAAAATGTTCTCCAACATTTCATAAGTTCTGGAATTGCTGAGAAGCTTATAAAAGATTCCGAAAATGCATATCTACTCCAAGTTGCAAGGAATAAAACACATGACAATGTGGTTGTCATAACATTGGTTCATCTCTAAGGTGCATTTTATCTTTTGTTTATTGGATTATTTTTGGCATTCATGATGTTCATTTTGGAATGTTTGATCACTTATTGTGATTACCATTTTAACGTAGCATTTATTTTTTTCGACTTATTTCCACGTATTTGAGTATGTGGTGGTGTTTTACCTACATATAAATTCGATTTATTGTACAGTGGCTATACCGTGTTAAATACGATGATAATTTTGTGTTCGGTCTAATTCTATCTCTTAATCTAATTCTTCATATAGTGGTGGATCAATTTCCTTGTGTCCTGCAATCATAGTTGAGACGTTATGTGTACAGGTCCTAATCGAAAAAGAGATGGAGAAAGGCAGAGTAGATTAATGATTTTCACCTTTGGTTCTACATCGAAGAATATTACTTATGAAACTGATTAGACAGTTGAAACACACGTGCGAGTACGTCTCGCTAACTCGCTGTTTCAGAATTCACTGGAAGTTGTGAAGATTTGACTGAAGTTTGTAATCTGGCCTCTCATATTAATTTGAAAGCGCTAAATTAGATGCCATTAATTAATTAATTCATTCATTCAATGTTCTGTCCAAGGGCAGGTATTCTACTGCACACCCAGCTTTCTGCAATTTTCCTATTTTCTGCCTTCCTCTTTGTCTCCTAATACGATCCAAATGAAGATATGGGGGAATAATGATATTTTTTTCCATTTTTAGATTATGGTGTCAGTTGTTAGAGAAACTCATGTAGTTTCATTATGTATATTCATTTGTGTCAAAAACGGTACGGGTCCCGTGACATTCTTGATTTAATATAAGTTGGAAGATGGAAGACTGATGAGAGTCCTAGTATTTGACGAAAAAACGATGAATGTCCATTCCAATCTTTCTTTAAAATTTAATGCTTTTAGTTGTTTTTAGTTCTCAATTCTTATTGTTATTTATGTGATTGGTGCTACATTATTGGAATTGAAGTCAAGTTTTATTTCTATTGTCGTTAGTGAAGCTAAATATCAGTTAGTATTGAGTTAAATGTGGTGAAAGATTGCTGTTGTGATAGATTTACATACAAACCCAGAATTGAGTCAAAGTACGAAGAAGAAACGAAAGCTTGGCCGTGTATCGATGATACAAAGAAAGCTGAAACCCAAATACATGAAACAGGAGAGGACTGTAAGTGCACTAGATTGAAGTGTTTTCAAAACTTTAGTGAACTAAATAGGAATGGTATCATCAAACATGTTAATAGTCTGCCGGATCGTGATGCTCAGAGATTTCATTTGTTTCAAATTTCAAATGTTTCAAATTTATTCATAATTTACATTTGAAATGGTACATTTGAATAGATACCCGAAATGAGCATAACATTTTGAGTGGTTTAATTGAAATAGAACTCTTAAAATGAAGACGCCCTAGAAAAGGTAAAAAATGAAGCTCTTCTTCATGATTACACTTATTCGTACAAAGTTCGAACAAAGAAAGATAGTGTAGTGATGGACGTATCTGTTTGTTACAAAGGTTTCTTGGCTCTCCATGAGATATGTGCAAGAACATTACAGACCATTCAGGAGCAGTTGAAAGAATGTGGAATGGTTGTACGACGGAAGCATAAAAATCGACTACATGCTATAAGAGATGAAACTAAGAATGCATTTCATGACCATATTCAATATCAATATCACCAACTGCAGTATCTAAAGACTGGTATGAAATTTTACGGCAGACTTAAGCCAAGCACATTCCAAGTTGTTGAGTGCAGACATTTTCTAAAGAATGGACAGTGTTACTCTCCTCTAATGGAGAATACAAGAGTAAATTATATGTACCTACAAGACCTCTGACACAAGTGAAAGTGGAAATTGAACAGCCACGTATTATGTCATTAAGATCGGGGAGCTACAACACATCATGGGATACAGTAGTTATATCACAGATACAAGGAAAACACCTTCAAGGCTGCAAGAGGGGGAATTTACTCTACCAGGCCCTGCTTACACCGAGATCCTACCAATACCTTTGTTAAAATGGAAAGATTTGAAGTTATTTTTTATAATTAATATTTAGTCTCTAGTTTGCATCTGTAGTACTATACAATATTTTACTTGTTTAATTTTTTACTTCCAGGAATTGTCAAAGCTTCTCGCGAAAGAAGAATGAAAGCTATTCTATGGCAATATACCACACTGTGAATGATTTCAGAAGATATGTAAATACATTCTCTTGCTCCATTATTTTATATAATTATAGTGTTAAATTGCATTTATGGTTTTACACACGTCCAAGTTTGAGTTAAATCAAGTGAAGTAGGATATTAACAGTGTTATACAATTATTTCCGCTTTTATTTGTTCATTACAACGTTATTGTTGCTCATTCTCCATTGTTGGTAAGAAAAACTTCACGAATCTTTGTGAATCCATTGTTATAATAAGTATGTGTAATTTAATTGCAAGTATTGTATCCATTTAGAGTTTCAAACTTTAAAATTGTAATATCTCAGAATAAAGAAAATGTGACATTCATCATTATTCCCCCCATGTCTTCAAATATTTTCTTCTGCCCCGAGCTCTTCTCCAGTTCACCATTTCTTCCAATGCATCCTTCAGTAGGCAGTTTCATCTTAACCAGTGACCCAACCAATTTCCTTTTCCTCCTCCTGATCTGTTTCAGCATCATTCTTTCTTCACCCACTCTTTCCAACACAGCTTCATTTCTTATTCTGTCTGTCCACTTCACACGTCCACTTCGTCGTATTGTCCATTTTTCTGCCACATACAAAGCCACACTCCATACAATGCACTTCACTAGTCTCTTTCTTAGTTCTTTTTCCAGAGGTCCGTAGAAGACGCCCTTCTTTCTAGTATAAGCTTCCTTGGCCATTGCTATCCTCCTCTTTATTGACTTGCTGGCAGCAGCTCATGTTAATGCTTACATAACACCCCAAGTATTTGAAGCTACTTGCTCTACTGCTTCATTTAGAATTGGTAACTTTACCTTCTTTACTTTTCTCCCTATGACCATGGTATTCGTCTTAGTTGCATTTATCTTGAAATGATACTGCTCACAGCTGTCATTTATCTCCAGTAGCATATCCCTTAGTGTCATCTCCCCTTCTGCTAATAAAGTCATATCATCAGCAAATCTTCTGCACTTTATTCTTCTTCCCCCTACTGTCACTCCTCCCACGTTCTGAAAACAGTACTTTACTAAATCCTCCAAGTAGATGGTGAACAGTGTAGGTGATAAAGGGCATCCTTGACGTACTCCTTTTCCAAATTCACTTATTTCTGACATTTCTTCTCCTATCCTGACTAATTCGTTGTTTCATATTAAGTTTACTAAATTTTCCACATGTCTATGAAATGAAACAAGATGAAATTAACGACAGGATATTGTAATGGAAAGTGTAGGCGGAAGGACACTATTATGATTGTAGAAAACGAAAACAACTTCGTCATTCCAGGGTACATTGGGAATGAAACGCGAGACTTTTAGAGTCCATTTTACTTCAAAACCTATTCAGAGATTATCGGAATACTAACTGGAGTCTATAGGGAAAGTATTATCTAAAGGTAACTGGTGTATTAGGAGGTAAACCCGTATCTTCGTACCAAACTGCAGGTTATTTTCAATTTGTAATAGAAGCCGTAAAACCTCAAAAGTAACAAAAACAACTAGACCTATTATAAATAAACATTCGAAGAAGTAGAAGTATTGTTGGCAACAGAATTATATTCCAGTGTGTTTTTAAAAGTAACACTAACATTAATACTTTATCGAATCGATATTTTAACTTGCCTTCGTTCTGTTTAATTGCAATATTTTTCTATCTTTTAAAACTATTATGTACAATATGCACTTTTCAGAAGAATATGGCACGTGTAATAAAACTGTTATTAATTTTGTCACTATTATGAATGTAAGGAAGATTTACGATGCACATTATTTTAATAAACAGAAATGAAACAAGCACATTTTACTAATTTCAATTATTTAAATACTTGGCATATAGATCTGTTCCTCTAGCATACAATATTCTGCTCATATAAACAACTGCCGATACATCCGCAAGTATGGATTCATGACGTGTCACTACATACAATGATATTCACAGTAGAGAAGCAGTTTTATTATCTACTAAAGTTCCAAGTGGAGTCGTCAGTTTAATGGGCGGTTTTCAACGTGGCAGGAGTTACACCCCTGAATCGCAAGACGATGAATGCAATACTTCTAAGAATTTTCTGGTAACCATAATAAGAAATTGAGAAACATATTATTGGAAATTATACAATGTGAACATGTTCTATAATAGTTCAGGACCACTGTGCTATGAAAAAACACGCAGAACACCTCTCTCTAAATGGGAAATACAGCAACGAAAAGAAACAGTTTTGCTCTTAAGCCAACTACACACACAATAGTTTAATGGAGTAAGGTCGGGTGACATGTGTGGTCAAGAAATGACTCCATCGCGACCGATTCAACGCCCAGGATACGTTTCATTGATCGTACTACAATCGAATGTCATTTTGGGTGCATCCGTATGTGAGTGCTGATGAAGGACATGGGGCTGACGCCCGTGATTTTCAAACAGCTCTATGTCAGATACTGTTAAGAACAGGGCATACGTTCATATAAGCTTTTTTGTTCAGAATCACCAATATTATCACCTCTATCATCATATACCTTTCCTCCTGACTCACCCTGTATGTACATATATTGTCGGTTTGTTACAATATACATTCAAGCAATTGAATTCCTATAGCTGTCATTCTGCTGCAGTCCAGAATATTGTGGAAATGAATGATAGCGTGAGATATATGGAAGAATAATACTGTTAAGTATATATACTAATAAAAGTCCAAGTAGTTATTAAAGGAAATATGAAAATTGCCCTTAAAAGAATTATGGTTTAATATGGTGTGTCACATACGAGATATACTATTAGATTCACAAGCTATTGCTCACTTGATGATATAATATTACAATAAGAAATGTTACTGTACCATTGTTAATATTTGCTGCAGTCATGTTTTGAGATGCAGAAAGAATATTTTCTGCATAAAAATAATTTTTCTGAACATAGGAGGAGAATTTCTTTTGAAAAACTGAAAAAGTACATTATTAAGTATTGTAACAAGTCTAGAGACTTAGAGCTGTGCATATGATTTGTTTTATATATGTGTGAATAAATTTTTTTTGGATTGAAAGTTATGAATGTTCTAATTTTACAATTAGTTTCTTTTTACTTGCTTGTAGTTAAAGGTAGGAATTTATACTACAACATGAATATTTTAGATTAGTTGTGCTTAGAATATAGTTACGTTATGAATGACGTGAAGCCTGAGGTATGGCCAGGTTACAAGTGAAATGTGGTTTGATTCGCAGCAATTGAATGGGGATATGTTTCTCGTGCGTACAAAGATCACACTATGCATACCTAACCTTGTAATCTCTGTGGGTAAATTCCTAACTTTACTTATAGTATTGCTTGTTCTATGGCCATGGACCGTTGGCACTAATACAAGTTTGGTAGGCCTACCACCTCTTCTTCATTTCATTTATTGTATTCCATAGATTTTATATTGGCATTGAAGCTTTATGATGTGGAACATGTGCAAATTTAAAAGATTACAATTTTTTTGGCGAGATGAAAGAGACCGAGGACTCGCCATAGACCACCCGGCATCCGCCCCAAGACAGGGGAAAACCTCGAAATAGCAACCAGGCAATCAGACCAAACGGGGATCCTGCCCAAGCCCGAGCGCAGCTCTAAATCAGTAGGCCAGGGAGTCTGCCAACGGAGCTACGTTGGTGGCTCTACAAAAAAATATACAGTACATAACAATCGATCGTTAAATTTAAAAATCTAAACAAATATTCATCAGTTGAGCTATAAAACATAATACACAGCAAGGAGCCTAATTTAATTCAATTTAAAACCACAAACAATTCAATCAGTTCATATATATACAGGGTGTTTAAAAAATACGGGGCATAATTTCAGGTATGTATTTCCCACATGTAGACAATCAAAATAGTTCATTACAACATGTGTCCGGAAATGCTTCATTTCCGAGTTATGGCCTTCACAACATTGAAATTCACCGGAACGTTTTTCTTTCCGCACGTCGTTGTCATTACAGAAGATGTTCAATATGTCCACCTCCTGCTTGAATACAGACCTCACATCGATGTCTCATTGACCTGCGAACACGATCCCAAACTCCAGGAGTATTGCGTATGTCTTCAGAACATGCCACAATTCGATTCCGAAGGGATTCCAAATCAGGCACAGGAGACGAATAAACCAATGATTTTAAATGACCCCACAAGTATAAATCGAGAGGGTTCAGATCAGGTGAGCGTGGAGGCCAAGCAATTGGGCCACCTCTACCTATCCATCGATCAGGAAACCTTCCATCCAAGTACCGGCGAGCCGTACGACTGAAGTGTGCAGGAGCGCCATCATGCAAGAAGTGAATGTGTTGACGATTGATCAGTGCAGTGTCTATTAAAACATGAGGTATGGTGTTTTCCAGGAAGTTTGTGTACGCCTGCCCCGTAAGTCTGTTTACAAGTACATGGGGTCCAACTAATCGATCACCAATGATACCGGCCCACATGTTGAGGGAGAACTGCACCTGGTGATGAGATGGAACAGTTGCACGTGGGTTTTCATACGCCCATACATGCTGATTGTGGAAATTTGTTATGCCATCTCGTGTGAACTGTGCTTCATCTGTAAATAATACTAAGGCAGGAAAGTTCGGATTTACACCAAACTGCTGCAAGAACCACTGACAGAACCTAACTCGTGCAGGGTAATCTGCTGGTGACAGGGCCTGTACACGTTGCAAATAATAAGGATACAATTGATACTCTTTCAACAGTCTCCAGACAGTCGTATGAGGAACATTGTCTTGCAACGCTACCCTTCGTGTGCTGATAGAAGGAGTCATGTTCACAGCCTCCAGAATCTCCTACTGTATTTCTGGAGTTGTAGATCTTAGTCGTCCCCTTCCCAAACCAGGAGAATTAAATTTTCCATACTCGCACAGACGGTAATGGAGACGTACAAATGTCTTCCGATCTGGACATTGTCGCTGTGGGTACCTCTCCTGGTACAAACGACGAGCCAGCGCAGCATTGCCGTCCGCCTTACCGTACATGAAGTGTATCTCTGCCAGCTCTTGATTGAATACATGTCGTACAGTCTAACGTCTACACAACACTGAATGTAACCTTCGCCTCGGAATGAACTGTCAGAGTGCCCTCTTAATGTCTCCTTTGACGGCAACGACCTGGGGAAAGAAAAACGTTCCGGTGAATTTCAATGTTGTGAAGGCCATAACTCGGCAATAAAGCATTTCCGGACACATGTTGTAATGAACTGTTTTGATTGTCTACATGTGGGAAATACATACCTGAAATTATGCCCCGTATTTTTTAAACACTCTATATATAAAAATTGATAATACATATCATGCAATTTACTTAAACTTATAAGCATTAACAATTCATCAGTTGAGCTATACAGATTACTATTCAATTTAAAGGATATACAATTCATCAGCTAAGCTATATAAAATATATAATACATAGCAAACAGATTAGGATAATTCAATGCAAATCTGGCTTTCAGGTATAAGCTCCCTGTGAAGCAGATTTGCATAATTTCAAGAGAAAAATTGATCCGGGGTCGGTTATCGACCCCAGGACCCTTCGCTTAGCACACGAATGCTCTACCGATTGAGCTACTTATGAACCATACCAGAGTCAGTCGCAATTTTTACCTTTATATCCACACAACTCAAGTGGGCTGACAAGGTGCAAGAAACACAACTTTGAGTGCACTCTAACTCTGAGTGACTTGAATATTGTGGTTTTCTGTTAACGTACCTACAGTGACGTAGGCTATATATTATGCAAATCTGGCTTTCAGGAAGTGACAATGAACCTCCGAGTTCTTTAAAAGCTGAAAGCAAGCAGGCATAGGATCTTTGGTGTGTTTGCAATTTTCCGAATCGTAGTTCATCACGAGACAGGATATCGGGATATTTCTGGCATAAGATGAACTGGGGATGGTTCCTGATCCTGAGAATCGAACTGGCAATAGATAATCATCGCTTCATAAGTCGCTCCTCATGCTGTCGAAATAGAAGTAGTTTGTTGATAAAAAACTGAAGCTTCCACTCATACAACATATGAAGGGTAAAGAGAATAAAGGGGATATGTCCACTTTTAGCTATTTTTGAGGTCAGCGAGTTTAAACATAAAATACCTAATAACATAATGTGAAGTTGCGATTAATTGATATCGAAAGGCAAGAGATGGAGCTCCAATGTTCGGAAAAGTCTTCACTACATATACAATCAGATCTCATGGTTAACTGGGGGAATGTGACTACATAAATTCTTGTAACAGACAGTAGAGCAGGTGGCTAAGATTGGGGGCATGGAAGGGTAATAAAATTGTCAACGAAGGAGAGCGCCTTTGTTTCCTTTGCAGAGAAAAGGACTCCTACAGACATATTTTATTACAATGTGTCGAATTGGAACAAGTACTGAAAAAATATCTACTACCCTCGATGCTAAGTCAGAATAGGAGTTCGCTTGTATGTCTTGACTTCATGGGGAATAGAGAATACGAACAAAAAACTGGATTGTTTCTCTTGAAGGCGAGACAGATTAGAAGTGCAGCTATGGAAGTTTGTGAAACGAACTGACGAAGGGCTAATGGTATCTACCCAAATTATACACTTTTAATTCTGTTTTAGGTTCGGTTATATTATATAATGTGTTTTGTTGTGCCATTTTCATTTTGATATGTATGTTCTTAATAGAGAGTAGTTGGATATAATCATAGGTGAGAGGAGTGAAGCCTACAAAGTAGGACTTGTGTTAGGTACAAAGCACGTACGGTCGGAAGACCCGTGCACTGGATTTTAGAGAAAATTACGATAATATAACATCTGTATGTATAATATTACTCAATAAATCTATCTAGCTATCAAAGTAATGTTTATTTTTTTTCGAATAGTTTTTGCAGTAAAAGAAAAGTTTGAATGCACCTTAAATTTGGGGAAAAGTAATTACAAATCATATTGTTTTCAGGATTTTTCAACGTAACTCTAAGTATAGACATATTTTCAAACATTTGAATAATACTTGCATCATCATAATTCCAGGAATTACTCGTTTGAACAGTTGGAGAACATAGTAAAGTTATCAAATAGTCTTACGGACTGCAATCCTTGTCTGTAATATTCCCAGAACTTATTCCAAAGCAACAACTTGTAATTTGACCCTCCCCTGACATTAAAATACGCAGATATAATAGTTATTCATGCAACAAGTGGATAATCTTGATGATTATGGCACGAGTGAATGTTTGTCGCACGAACGATAGTGAGTAGGGATGAAATTATGAAAGAAATTCAATTCGGGATCCATAGCTAACAAATTGTCTTCATATGTTCGTATCGATTAGTTGCGCTTGGCATTGCCATTCAGTAAAGAGAACTGGTTGACCTTGCAGGTTATGTTAAAAATGTTCCTTTATTTTATTAATATACGGTACAGTCTCGTTAATCCGAACTAATTGGGACCAAGACGTATTCGGATTACAAGATTTTCGGATTAACCTAAATATTTCCTGTAATGCAATGCATGCTATTCATGAGCGCTGAGAGACGGTGGTGGGAGTACCCTGTTGCTATTTTTACAATCACAACCAACAGGTTCACTTCATTACCACAGAAAAGTACTGATTTTATGAGATGACAGATGTGTAAATTATGTACAGAAAACACTAATTGTTTTAAGTACCCTTGAATGTGCTATTTTCATAATTATTTTAAAGTAAAAGAAATTGAGTGAATTTATACATTTCTTCTTTTCGCTACTTTGTACTATTGCAATAAATTTAGTTTATATATATATATATATATATATATATATATATATATATAATTTTGTTCGGATTAACCAGATTTTCAGATTAGCGTAGTTCGGATCAACGAGACTCTACTGTAGTTTCTCTGAACCACAGAACTGTTTTATGTGATATTACAAAAGTGATACAGAATTGATAAAGATTGTAAATAAATGATACATCGGCATTTGTCCTGCATTTCATTTCTCATTACGTCGCGCGTAGAAGTGATAACCAAGATAGTAAGCGTTCCGGTATTACGTCATAGAAACTACGTCAGTGTTTTTATCGGCACGCGTGCTACAATAAGCCAATTACGCCAGATTTTTGATGTAGTAACAACCTGTTTATAATGCTAGGATGTCAAAAACAATGATATAGGACCTCTTTTCTTAGAAAAGACATACCACATTTTGCTACAATTGTGGAAAACAATCGTACATATTGTATTACAATGAACAATTTCACGAAGACTCGTGTTTGACTGTGTTACCGCATCTAAATTAATGTAAAAGCTTTCATGTTTAATCCTTGCATGGTTCTTATAAGCTCTTCAAGTGTTCATTGCCTAGATTTTCGTGTACCATTCTAAATATATTATAAACAGTGATATTGAAAGTGCTGAATTGTTTTCTGTTAATTTAGTTGAGGTTAACGGAGATTCTTTGTCATGATAATTATGAAGGTATCAAAATAATTATTCCTTAACAAGAAACATAAGTTTAAAGTGAAATGAAAGTATAACATAAAATTTTCACCACGAGTGGTATTCGGCTAGATAATTCCCACATAAAGAACTAATCTCATTGTATTCCATTATTTTTCTATGAAAGGGATTATAGACATACAATTTTTTTGGAATATCAAATTCATTTACAAGTATTTGAGAAAATAAGGACCTTGGGCTATTTGCAATGAAACAAGTGAATATTTGACAGTAATAAAACCATAACGATCTACTATGAAATACGTTATGACTTTATTTTCAAAATTGTTATAAATATATACAAAGATTTATTTTGAGCTAGGTACTGGGTCATTCCATACAAAATTTTAAAAATATGCCAGCGATGTCATGGAATTTTTTTTAGGATTTTAATATAATTATGTTATTATGAAAATAAATTAAACTGCCAACTATGACCGCCATATAATTAATATTTTAGTCATAGAGATGAGTGACAAATGAGTGGCAGTTATATGTTGTCCATCATTTAAAATATTCTGGACACCCTATATAAAGTGTCATCGAAACTAAACAGGCGCCATTGTAAACCTGAATAACCATATTTTAATATGTTAAATACTAATTCGAATAATATTGAGGCGTGCTCATAAAAACACCTCATTGAAAAAAAGAAATAGTTTTATATCTGAATGCAACAAATTAAATTCCTGGGAAATTCATTCGTATTAAAGAAAATCTTATTCCTGATCCATCTCCCAAGTTTTATGACTTTAAATAAAAAAACCTGTGAATAATTAAATTAATAAAATTATTAATTTTTGTTCCGACGGTGGAAAATCGCTTGCTATGTGTAGCGGTCGCAGCGTTCGCGAGACTTCGTAACGATGAGTAATCTCAAACGTCCGTCTCCCTGACCTTGATTGCGCAACATTCTGTACGACGGGAGAGCCTACCTGCTGAGCTCCTTTGTTCCGGTGAGTTATTTTTGTTAAAAACTGACATGATATTTAAGTCAACATTATGAAATTTTCACAGTGGAATCAATATACTCTAAAGAATTAAATACATGTTTTTTCGTCTTTAGAAATGAATTTCATTTTATGTTCTACATTTTTTAAATTATTTTATACGGTGGGTAACTATTAAAAGAATTATATATTTTTTTCATTTTAAGGGCATTTATAAATGAGGCTCTCCTTTTTCGAATTGTATTGAAATCATTTTTCCATCTTCCTTTACAAAGTAAGAAAACTTCAATGAATGAAACCGTGTTCTTTGTTGAACCAATGTTTTAAATTCTGATTGTTGCCAACTATGAAAGTTATAAATATAATATTGCTTGGAATTCATATTTAGAACATACAAAATAATCTATTAAATATTAAAATATTTTTAACTTTTGAGAAATCATGGTTCAAAAACATACTTTTTTGCATGTTTTGATTGTCTACATGTGGGAAATACGTACCTGAAATTATTTATTTATATTTGGAATGATGCATGAACCATTCTATTTCAAACTCAGTTTAGCCTAATAGTAATAAACAGTAAAATCATTACAATTAATAACAGTCCCATGTTGACCTTTAGTGCTTGATGTAAGTCAGGTATGTTCAGCGACGGGCATTTCTAGCCTTTAAACCAAGTAAAACAGTAACATAGAATCCCAGAACCAAATGCAGATATTCTTCGTCACTGCTGCACCCCGTTTAAAAGCTAGAAATGCCCTCGCTGAACATGTCTGATGAAAGCGTTTAATTGGTCATTGTTCAATTAAATATTAATAAGCTGTGATTTACTCTAGAAAGTAAACGTGGAATAATCACCATACTTATGGTATTGCTGTTGCTCTTTATTAATTAGTCAGTTGGCAAAGCCACTTGAGGGGAGGGGCATAGGCTGGAGACTGCCCTCGCATGTAGGTCGTTTGGGTGGGCCCATTTTACTACCCGAAATGAAATGGTGTGGGTGTCCTAAGAATTTTCACGCTACAGATTCCCCTGCTGGCCGATCCAACTCCCGTACAGTGTAGAGCAGGGATACAGAACTGGCGACAGAGGGGGTGGAAAGCATGGGGAAAGCGTTGGTTCGCCATTCATAGTCCACCGGCGTTGAATGACTTCGGTGACACAGATCATCTGCCCTGAACCTTGGAGAAGTTGGGGGTGATTGTTTTGAGGGTGTGAGGCTAACCTTGGAACAAGGGGCTGGCTAACTGTACTTTTTGGGCGAATAAACTCTCCTTAATCCCCTTTCCATTTTCTTCAAAAAAACATTTATCTCCATTTATACGTGGAAGATGGAGGTGAACGTTTGTTTTCTCTAGTTAATAGAATTGCCTATGTAAATATATATTCAAAGCTAAGACGTAGCAGTACAACTTTCGTGTGTAGTGTTTGCGTATATGTAGAGACTAACAGTCTTACCAATAAACCGTGTACAGTTTTTATACGAGCCTTATGCACCGTTGGGACAGAAAACGTTACTAATAAACCATGCATAAGCGATGGATGTGTAAACAGTCTGTAACTGTACCTGGGAATTGCTTTGCAGTAGTTATATACACGAAACCCCTTGTTTAAGCGTTGTTTAAAGAGAAAAAATGGCCGCCCCTCTAACAGCTGTTCGTATCGACTGCTGTCATTTTATGACGATGGTTGCCTTGTAACCACAGAAGAACAAACCAAAGAGCACAGAATGATTAGAATAATATTGCTGTAGCTTTGTATTCTTTGACCTAAATATAGTATGGTAATCGATCAGAGCCAGTTGTACTGTCGATACTTAACACTCCACACTAGAGCGCTCTACCGGATGCAATAGAGAACCTCAGATATTCTATTACCTTTCGTAACGAAGTAATGACGAAACTATGACGTAGCTGTGCAACAGTTATATTGTTACACAAGACGTATGTAGTGATTATTAGTAAGGAATTTACACACGACTTATAAAACGAGTTACTCATTGTATAAGTATAAGCCAGTTAAACGTCTGTATATAGAGTTTTTATTAGTAAGACCGTAAGTGTACCTCTCTGTATATAGCAACTAAATTTATTAACTTAAACTTAAGTGTACCTAATCATGCCGGCTCCTAAGAAAGTACGTGAAATAATAGCAAAAGTAATAGAAATGTGTGATAATGAAGCCAAGAATAAGAATCTTACGCATTTAGTACTCAGGCCACTAAACGCGCGGCATATTACACTGATTTGTCTGAATTTACGGTAAAACAAATTAAAAAAGAAAATTTGGAAAGAAACCGGAATCGCCCCAAAGAGGACTGGAAGGGCTATTGTCAACATACATTAAAAGTGGAAAAACAATATAGATTTCGACATAATACGCTGCCTCCAGTAGACTAGTGGATAATCTGATTACTTCTTTGGATAACGAAGACGATAGTGTTGTTAGCAGCGATGATGATGATGATGATGATGAAAGTGATTCAAAATTAGCTACTCCATTGTAATGCGGCGCAGAATTGGTCAGTCAATGTTTTTATAACGCATGCCACATTGTATTTCTATTTTCAAACTTTCTCTTTCTCCATCCACCCCATCCATTACCAGTGCGAAACTACCCCCAACTCCGCATTCCTTCCAGGGCAGATGAGCTGTGTCATTGACAGTATCTGTGGCCCGTACGCAATCACATAAGACAGACATTGAATACAAGCCCCCTCCCCTACCAAGTCAATGACGCGGGGGTGGAAGGAAGGGGTGAGTGACGTATTCCGATGAGTGACGTAACGCCACATTTGTCGCCCAGTTCTACAAGTCCGGTGTAGAGAATCCTTTCCGCGTAGGCATCACCACGGTCCCTCAAACTACCATGAGTTCCAGGGAGAGAACCCATGATAATACCAGCAACTAACGACCGTATACTACAGGGTCAAAGTTCAGTGGCGGTCCGTAGCCGACTCTATCTAATGTAAACTCGAAATGTGGGAAAGAAACGGAGATGATGATGAAAGAGAGGAAGTGTAGTTATGGCGCCGAAAGGAGCCTGAGGTCCAACGCCGAAAGTTACCTAGCAATTCTACTTCAATTTGTTGAGGGAAAACCTCAACCAGGCGACTTGCCCCACCCAAGATTTGAACACAGACCCGCTCGTTACACGGTCAGACATGCTAACCGGATACAGGCAAGTCTCGGATTGAAGAATGTTTCTGAAATAATCAGGAAGCAGTGTGATAAGCTATATGAGTTGCTACTGACGGATCAAATTGTGGTCCTGAGATCGAAAATGAGTACTGGATTCTGTGGAGATATGAAAATACATACAGCTTAAAAAATAACATTGTGAGCGGATGGTGAAGTATGGCGTCCCATAAATGAGAGGTAATATTCTATTACTTCTGGAAGGAACAGTGGGAAATTTTCTTTCCTTCCATCTATGCAGGTAACAAGTGTAATACATAATCATTTCTATATCGATTAGTGATTTACGTTCAAGTTACTGCTTTTCGGTCTAAGTGTATTAGAAGTTAATTCATAATCATATCCATATCGATTAGTGATTGATGTTCAAGTTACTGAGTTTTGTTCTAAGTGTATTAGAAGTGCTATTGCGATTGATAGTGCATAAGTCTCCAATTAATTGAATTGCATTTCTGACATATTACACTGAATCATATAAGATATCC
Source organism: Periplaneta americana (assembly GCF_040183065.1). NCBI lineage: Eukaryota > Metazoa > Arthropoda > Insecta > Blattodea > Blattidae > Periplaneta > Periplaneta americana. The sequence goes on along the minus strand of NC_091120.1, from coordinate 158,760,634 downwards.
ATTACTAAATTGAAATGGGAAATGTCACATGCAATATACGGAATAGGCAACTGGGTAAGAACATCAAATGCACTCCATTAGCAATAGTAATATAAAATTGTTTCAAATAAGGAAACAGTTTATGGTTTTAAAATAAGAAATAAGATGTAAAATATGCATCTAGAAGTAAGGAGTAATGTAATAGTTACTTGGCCATTCGTGCATCATATTTTCAAATTGAGTAATTAATAAGATATTCACTATTGAACGGACATTGCAGCATTGGCACGTGGGCTGCACAAGTCCTTCAGAGACATTTTAAATAATTCGGCACTGAAATTACCAGAATAACATTTAATAATAATAATAATAATAATAATAATAATAATAATAATAATAATAATAACAATAATAATATCAAATAAACATTATTATTATTATTACAGAGATGAGTTCACACCTGTGGAGTAACGGTTAGCGCGTCTGTCCGCGAAACCAGATGGCCCGGGTTCGATTCCCGTTCGGAGCAGGTTACCTGTTTGAGGTTTTTTACGGGGTTTTCCCTCAACCCAATATGAGCAAATGCTGGGTAACTTTCGGTGTTGGACCCCGGACTCATCTCACCGGCATTATCACCTTCATCTCATTCAGACGCTAAATAACCTAGATGTTGATAAATCGTCGTAAAATAACCTACTAAAATAAAAAATACAGAGATGAATGGAGATGAGCAATGGCAAGATGTAATTCTGCAGTGCTTGGGAAAAGTGACATAAGTCAGTTTCCACTAACCTTTTTTGATAATTTATTGACAACTTACACTGGTTTATGTCGATCTGATTTTTTTCAGTATGAATTATTGTAATAGGAGGAATACCTATGTATTTTTTTTCCAAGCGAACAGATGTTCCGCAAGTTGTCAATAGATTATCAAAAAAAGGTTTGTGGAAACTGACTTGTGTCAATTTTCCCGAGCACTACAGAATTAATATTGAAACAACTGATGTACCGGTATATATTGTTATTATTATTATTATTATTATTATTATTATTATTATATTATTATTATTAAGATGGGACTCGTTACATGGAACACCAGACTCCGAACACAAAATTAACAGTAACAATACATCGTATCCAAACAAAATTAAGAATATATAAACACATCATATCAAAGTCAGTCCTTCAGTAAGGTAGTAAAACCTGGATACTCAATCAAAGAAAGTGCCAAAAGCTAACAGAAGCTCCTAACATACATCGTACATACATACATACATACATACATACATACATACATACATACATACATACAAATAAAGTGTTCTACCCATGGGCAGGTCTTTTACTGCAAACTCAGCATTCTCCAATCTTTCCTATTTTCTGCCTTCCTCTTAGTCTCCGCATATGATCCATATATCTTAATGTCATTTATATCTGATATGTTCTTCTGTCCCCAACTCTTCTCCCGTTCTCCATTCCTTCCAGTGCATCCTTCAGTAGGCAGTTTCTTCTCAGCCAGTGACTTAATCAATTTCTTTTTCCTCTTCCTGATCAGTTTCAGCATTATTCTTTCGACACTCACTCTTTCCAACACAACTTCATTTCTTATTCTGTCTGTCCACTTCACACGCTCCATTCTTCTCCATATCCACATTTCAAATGCTTCTATTCGTTTCTCTTCATTTCGTTGTAATGTCCATGTTTCTGCTTCATATGACACACTCCACACAAAGTACTTCACTAGTCTCTTCCTTAGTTCTTTTTCCATAGGTCCGCAGAAGATGCTCCTTTTTCTATAAGTCTTCCTTGGCCAATGCTATCCTACTTTTTAACTTCCTGGCTGCAGCTCATGTTACTGCTTATAGTACATCCCAAGTATTTGAACCTGTTCATTTGCTCTACTGTCTCATTTAGAATTCGCAAGTTTACCTTCTTTATATTAAAATTAATTAGATTGGAAAGGATTTTGACACTGGTATGTGGTAAATGTATAGGAGTATTGTCGTTGTTCCAGCAATAACTCCTATGTGACATATTTATCGATTTTCAGATTTTTGCTCTATTAAATAACTTAAATAGTGATACAGCAAATAATAAAATCTCCTATACGTAATTATATTTCTATCTTTCGAAAATGTAACAATTCACAATCTCCTATGTACCACTGCGATAGAATGAATAAACGTGTTTTTTTTTTCATGCTAAAAAATTTTATATTTTGCAAATAAGAGTTATTGCAGGAACAACGACGATTTTATAATTGACTGTTTACGAATTAGACACATCAGTATATAAGTGAATTTCCACATTGCCATTTCATCAATCGAAGAAATAATGACGAAGCACTCAAAAGCCTACGAGCTAAATTTACTAACGAATGCAATTGCAATTGCGGAATAAACTTGCTTATGTTGTTCTTTTGATATACAGCATCCCTATGAGTTGTTTAATTATGATGCTGTTGTTTTTTGTCCGACTCACATATTTACTTTCTCTAATTAGTGGCATGTATGTTATGCAAGGTTCATGTTAAAAAATATTTATCAAAGAGCAGAAATTATTCCTACAAGTTTCTCACATATTTGCGTCTTCCACCCTAAGCTTTCTACTCTCACAGTTTGATTATTTGCCTGCTTGTAACCATGAACTAATTTTTAGAGACAAATGCTTTCTACATTTAGACATAACGAAAAGCTCTCGTTACTCGTATAATTATACACGTGCATATACTAGTGTTGCCTACCTACGGTCTATGTAACTGAACCTACCCGCTTGCTGCTCAGTACGTATGGGAGAGGATAACTTTGAAATTGCCCGTCACATAACCATATAATCCCCTCTCTTATTCTCTTTGTATTCCCCTTATTCTCCATATGTTCCCTTGGTTGTTCAGGGACATCATTTTGTTTTTACTAACATTTTTAATATTAACTTGCCTATACCTCTGGATCAACGCCGTTTACTACCCCCTTCCACGACTGGAGTTCGATGATACTGGCGTAATATACAAACAAATTACTTTACTAGTTATAGGAGGGAAGAAAAGTAGTTCATCCATTTACGTAAACTAGGAAATTTTGCTCTTTTGAGTTTGATCATTTTCATTATTATTTTTTTTTTGTTTAATCAAAATACAGTACAGTATTAACAATGAGTGTTTTTACTCACGAACTGAGCTGTCCATGTGGACGTATTCATTATGCAGTGTATATTATACTGTCTACAGCACATTAGCGTACAATATGGAGAATGAAGTTAAATTGAAAAATAATCATAATATGGATATTTAAACACATTTTTGAAAATGGTGGCCGTTCATTTCGATACAGTCTTCAGTTCTAATGTGCATATTATCGCACTATAGACTATTGTATCTAATCCCAATTACCAGTTTCGTTTATCGTACTAGTAACTCATGTTGAAATAATTCTGTACCTTGGCTACAAATTCAATCTTCACTTCTGCCCGATCCGAAAAGATAAAATTACTCAGAAATGCTATCTACTGTCCGTTCAAGTGGTTTTGTCGCAGGGTCGTAGAAAGGGGGGGGGGAATCACGTGACAGTTAATTACTTGACGAGGCCCTTTTATTTAAGCTATTTTAAGCAGTTGTATAGTATTACGTAGACGTCCAATTCCTAACAGAAATTAATGTTTTCAGAAAAGAGCTAAGACAGCCCAGCTACTAGACTTTACAGAGGGGCGAACAGAAGCAGATGGGGGAAACCGTGATGCGACGTAGGCAAACGGACGACAGTACCTGTGCGAAAATATGATTCAATATTGAAAGCTCTTTCGTCACTGGAAAACGAGAACATATTTCTGGAACGTACTTTACTCACTAACTCAGTACTGCATACGAGGACGGTTGTTAAGTTTACTAGTAGAGGGCATGGGAGTGAAGTACATTAAAAAATTTAGGTACAATAAAAATTGAAGTAAAAATAAAATGATTTCTCTGTACTTGTGTTGCCTTATTCTCCTCAAGTTCCTCTTCTTATCCTTATACTCTCCTAGTTTTTCACTTGTTCTCCTTTTTTCACACTTGTTTTTCTTATGTTTCTCTTTTTCTCCTATTCCTCTTATTCTCCTTGTCTTCCTCTCCTCCTTGTTCTCTCCTCATTCTCCTTGTCGTCCCATTGTTGTTCCAGTCTCCACGACTTTAAAGATAACAAACCACAATTTCTTGCATAATAATTATTAGACTAATTCTTATTACTTGTGCGAGATGAAGTAGTTACGTAAATTGCCTCTGGGGACTTTAAGGAACACAAATCTTTTTTACAACAAATCTTGTGTCTATATTAGAGATGAACAAAACTAACTACCGCTCTCGCTGGCTGTGTTCGTTGCATTTTCTCTTTCGAGTCTCGTCTGGTCATTCTCGTGCGCTTCGAGTCTCGCTCATCATTCTCGAAATAGCATTTGATCGGCGTGGAAAGATTTCGTAACTTCGAATAACATACATCATTGAAATAAATAACATTATAAATGTTTAAATGGGACAAAAAACAAAACAGAACAGTATCTTAGTTATCAAAATGTTCTGGTTCTATTATATCATATTACCTATGGTTATATAAATAGAAAGAAAAAAAAACAATTCTCAAATAAATTTGCATTTCTGGGAAACATAAAACATAACGTTAATATCTTTTTACTTTAGATTGCACACTTGATCTCAAACATATGAAAAGAAAATTCCTAGCCTTTTAATAAGGGCCTGGTAATTAAATAAAAACTGGGGAACGGATTATTATACACTGAAAGGTGGAGATGATGTCTCAAATAGACTACTTGATTGTTTACTCTATATAGTATATAAACAGTTGCCAAAGTAGATAAAAGTTCAGTCAGGTATAAACAACTGTGGCGATTCAAGGCTGCTTGACATTCGGGACTTCGGGAGTGATCAATCTCGACGTCTCGAAACTCTCACAAGCAGTCTTTACGTCAACGACGCGACGTATTACAACATTGTCGTGCGGGTTTTCGGCTTTACGGGCGCTGTTAGTCTTGCTTTCTCGATCGTTGTTCATCTCTAGTCTATATATTGCCACTTCATTAGTCATAGGGATATAAATCAAATCTGTTACAATAATTATTTGTAGCTGTTTTAACAATTGTTGTACAGTTGATTTAACTTGTCGATTCAACATGTTTACTAAATTATTGTACAGTCAAACTATTAAATGATATTTCCATTGATGTCGTCAAAAGCCCCGAGTACTCATCGTACGAATTTTTAAATTCTGAATCAATTTATGATAAGAGGAAAACAAATGTTTATATTACAGAAATCAATTAATGTACAAAAGCAATAAAAAATTGATATTCTGGACTCTGGTGATCCATTCGTTGCACATTACGGAAGAACTCGAAAGTCTCAAAAGAACCCGCATGTCTATCGGAGGACTGAACAACTTTCAAGAGGTAGGGATAGAGATTTGGATAATGTTGACAAGTAACGTAAATAAAATAATAGAAGGGTCCAGTGGAAAGACCTGCTAAGTCACATTTTACTGTTTTTACAGGAGAGCAAGTTCAAAGTTTCAAGGTAGCCTATAGACCGATTATTTAGTCCTGACAGCTAAGCGACGCGAAAGAAGGAAAGTAATAGGAGTAGTGGGGTGACTTCCGGAGTAGAGATAAGGTCGAGGGATCGGTAAAGGAATGCAGTATAGCTTAACAGTACTGGAAAGAAAACGCTATACAGCATGCGTGACATCTGATCGCTCTGACTGCAGGCGACAGACTAACCTGAACATCCCTTGGCGTAACTAAATGGACTCGCCTGACCCAGGCGCAGATTGTCGGCGACTGTCAGGACTAAATAATCGTACTGTACATTACATTGTATTGTCTGAGAGTTATAATTCTTCAAATATATCTGGCTTAATCAGGTTTTTACTCCACAGGTTTTTAAACCACAGAAATCTGTACCACCTGAGGTATTACATGACATCCAAAACAGATAAATCGATAATTTTGGACTTAAATGGTTTTTCCCCCTGGACCCTTCGTATGGCATAGCCTTCTCTGCAGACAGTCGTCAGAGACTATTCTTGTAACTTGCTGTCACAGCAGCGCTAACAACAGTGTGGGTTTCGACAACACGTCTACATCCACCAATTCGTGGCATGTAACAGATCTACTTTCTTTAAACTTGCTATACCATAACATAATCGACATTGTGAATCGGATCTCTCGGAGCACCATACGTACTCTTGGTGAAAACGTTAAACTTATGTTACACTTCCAGATTCTGTAAAACACAACACTTATTTAACTCCTTGTCTTGCAGTAAACGGCATTTTGTCTATTCAATCGTTGCTCTGGTATAATATGAATTTTTCGCAAAACAATGATTCAAATCTCTTGTGTTTTAATGTCATATTGACACTGAAATATCTTTTGTATCACTCCCGATGTAGGAAGGTGGATCGAAAAGTAACGCACAACAATTTTTTTGTGGCAACATATTTCATAGGTAAGCAAAATTAAATAATGCACAAAAAAAATGCTACAGGTTTTACCTATTCTCCGACAATGGAACCAAGTCTCTCGACACATTTCTCCAATCGTGACACCATAATCAGTACACTTCGTCGATAAAACTCCGTTTTTTTGGCGTATAGCCACCTGGGCACGACTGATTTCACTTCTTCATCCGAACCGAAGCGTTGTCCTCCTAGGAATTTCTTCATTGGTCCGAAGAGATGGAAGTCAGATAGTGCGAGGCCTGGACTGTAGGGTGGATGATTATCGCCTTAATGATGCCTCTGACATTGGGTGATGTTGCAGCGGTCACTGATCGGCCGGAACGTGCTTCGTCGGCGAACTTCTTCGAAGAACCTACACCACCAGAATATGTTGCTATTGTCCAGACAATCAAGCGCCATTCACCTCCGATATTTCCCCGTGGATTTCACTCGGATTTTTCGTTTTTCGCGAAAAAAAAACGGACTACACCTCGGTGCCCTTCACAAGTGAACGATGGTAGAAAACGTGCCATTTTTACTCAGTAGTTACAGCTCGTTCCGCCACGGTTACATCCGATCGAATCATTGCTGTCCGTAGCGCAAGATTCAAACTATCTGCCAGCTTTGAACGCCCTAACCAAAATAGTAGTCCGTAAAATAATTGTTGTGTTTTACTTTCCGATCTACTCTGATAATTTTTATAGAGATTTTATTTTGTGTGTTCCCAAACGGAGCATACCGTGCGTATGGCAGTATTTAACGTTTGTATGTTTCGCATGAAGTTTTTGTGATCGGTATTTTGCTATTGGACATTAGTATCTGCATTTAAAAAAAAGTTTACGCTACGACAAAAACAAAGCCACTCTTCACACACCTAAACAACATAAACAGGAAATACACATATTCGGCAGAAAATCGCGTATATGCACAACACATCTTCGCAAATCCCCCGAACACAAACAACAGAACAACAATGGAGAAACTCCTATACAACTACCACCAGCCCCAACCACCAAACTAAAACACACAAACAAAACCGCAAACACGTGTTGGAAATTTGAATACTGTCTGAGGGGACACACGACAGCAACAGAGAGGCAGATCAATAAAATAACACCACACCATGAAAGTCTCCATAACGATTCAGATGCTTCTGCCACCGGAAGAGAAACTTAAAAACCTAAAAAAAAATGTATGTATGTATGCATGTATGTATGTATGTATGTATGTATGTATGTATGTATGTATGTATGTATGTATGTATGTATGTATGTATGTATGTATGTATGTATGTATGTATGTATGTATATATGTATGTATGTATGTATGTATGTATGTATGTATGTATGTATGTATGTATGTATGTATGTATGTATGTATGTACAGTGTTCTGCCCAAGAGCAGGTCTTTAACTGCAAACCCAGCATTTCCCATTCTTCCCAATTTCTTGCTTTCCTCTTAATCTCCCCATATAATACCTTAATGCTGTCTATCAACTGATATCTTTTACCCCGAACTCTTGTCCCGTTCACAATTCCTTAAGCATCGCAAATTAACAAATTAGGCCTACACCAAAATAATTTAAAAAATAAAATAAATAAATAAATAAATAAAAAGCCAATCACCGCACTCACACACCTACTGGCACTCATGTCAGAAATAGTGTCATATACAGTATGTAAATATATATTTATTGTTATTTATGTACAATGGCTGGAGAGGGCGTCCTGCGCGTATAAGACCCTAAAACGGCCTCTGGCTCAAAGCCAGTAAAGTCAATAAACATCATCATCACATTTAAAAAAGCAAAGTTTCCTATCAATGAAGGAGAAATATTCGAAAATAAAATACGATAATGTGTGATAAATTATCTCCATTTCCAATTTACATTCCTTATACCGGCTACACCTAATAAATTAGATTATATTTAACTCTCTTCAATGCTTCGAAGCTAAATGTGCTCGTACTTAACACAAATGTGTAACGACTGAGACTAAATTTCTAGATATTTCAAAGGGACTGTACCCGCACATTTGTCAAGAGATTAACCCTGGTTTTGTTGGAGTATCTAACCAGAGGCAACCTCATGAACACACCGCCATTATCCCCTATATTAGCTGCTATTGTCTTCTGTTTCAATTCAATGCCTTCAACTTCCCCTTTGCAATCTTATTTAGCCTGTGTTCCGTATGGCGGAAGACTGCTTGTGCTAGTGCGTCTGTTACAAAATGTTCACACAGAACACTCAAATGAACTATTACATTTTGATTCATAATCATTTTAATAATGAGGATATAGGCTTGTGCAAGGGAGATCTCGGTGGTACCTGGGCACACTCTAATGAGTCTTCGTCCACTAAAAATGTAATCATCAATTTCAAACAAATACTGGGGGATTCCGTTTCGCGTGTATACATATAGGCTACATATACAACGATGTCATAAAAACTAAAATTTACTTCGGAAGAATTATTTGTTTATAAAAGGGTAAAGTCCCAATTACAATAGACGGAACAATATTGTAGTTACTTATGCATTAAAAACAAAACAAATGAAACAATCATGAAAAAGACATAGATACAGATATAAACACAAGATACAGACTGATACAAATATAAATGAAAAATAAATAAAAAATAAATAGGAGATGTAAAATGTTAAAATGAAAATTAATGAGTAACACACATGGCAACATTACTTTGAATCGAACATCTGCAATATTATATTAAGGAAGAAGTTTAGTCACCGCTTTGGTCTCGTGGTAGCGTCTTTGCTCCCGAACCCAGAGAGCCGGAGTTCGATTTCCCGCTTGGGACGAGTTGCCTGGGTGAGGTTTTATCGGGGTTTCCCCCCCCCCCCACTCTTATGGATGAATAACAGGTAACTGTAACAGACGTATGGAACCCCACTCATTCTCGCCACTTCCTTTCCTCCCTTATCATACTTTCCTCATATTCCGGTTGTCTTCCTTGGTTTTCAGATCGCACCTGGGGCGGCCCTCCGAAGCTGCTGACACTTTCGGCCGCCCTCCATGGATACACTAGTGGCCATAATTCTGGAAACTTTTTGTGTTTGTACTGAATTCTCATAACATCTGTTTTTATTCACACATTAATACGATTTAAAATATTACTCGTGACTGAAAGCATCAAACAAACATTGTCTATTCTATTTTTGTAGAAAATACATGACTTTATATCAAAATGTGTATGAGAAAACATATTTATACATTAACACTTACTGTATGTCAAGCGTAGTAGCTGGTGACCCAGCAGCGGAACCCACTCCCCTCCCGACGGTGATCTACACCTCAGACCGCTGATGAGACGGGAGGAATGGTTTACACCTCAGACCGTTTGAGGGTGGAATGTGGGCGGCTGTTCGGGATGGAATGGTATACGGACTTGGAGGGATGGTGGGACTGGTCGTCACGATGTTAGCGGTTAGGTCGGTTCGGTGCGGTCGGTGGGCTTGCAACTCATTCCAGGGGCGCACAATAGACCTCAGGTCGCGATGCACAGGGATGTTCCCTTCCCGGCCTCACAGAGAGAGAGAAAGAAAAGTTTATATTTAATATAAGAAATGCTTAGCGTCTAGATCCTATATTTTACATAATTCAATGAATTTAAAATAGTCTACATTTTTAACAGTGTTGAATTTTTATGTGGTGAGGAGTTTTGTTTTTCCTCGAAGTGAATACGGAAATTTAGTCACAGAAGCCCTGAAAATGTTAACTCCTTTCGCTCCTTTTTACGTTTAGGGTAACATTGGAAACTAAATATAGGAATCGTCTGTTATCGCTTGAAAACAATCTGCTTTTGTGTGTTTCTAATATGGATCCACGAAGAGACAAACTTTTAAAAGAAAAATAACTGGACCATCACATTAAAAATTGTACTTTGGATTTCAGTCTTTAATAAATGTTCTATAACAACTGTGTGTATAATTTATTCGTTGTATCAGAGACGAATTTAATTTTTTGTACACGTTACGTTATTTTTATTTCGCAACAGCCTTGATATTAATATTAATATTGATTTATTTAACCTGGCAGAGATAAGGATATCAGGCCTTCTCTTACTCTCTACCAGGGGATTACATCTGCGTACAATATGACGAATAAAAATCAAATTATAATTAAAATTGATATTAAAACACGATTACAATTACAATAAAAATCAAAGTACGAAAAGATTACCTGATTAATAAAAGCTGGACAATTTATTGTAGAAGTTAAGAGCAAAGAAATAATTTTTTTACTAAAATACAAATTAAACCCAGAATAATTATTATATAGTGACGGAATTACCGGATATTGAAATATTCTGTGCTAGAATAAGATAAATATTTACAAGAAGCCATGTCTGAAAGAGTCTCAATTACTGACCAAGTGCCTAGTAAGTTTGCGTTTGAATTCAATTTTATTTCGACAGTCCTTGATGTCAGTAGGTAGTGAATTCCAGAGTCTTGACAGAGCTATTATGAAAGAGGATGAGTACGAAGAGGTGCCATGGGATGGTATCGTTATTGTTTCATGATGAGAGGGTGTGTTCAGATTATGGTGGCATCAAGACCCTAGTTCGAGAAACGCTCAATTAGATATTGGAAAATTTGTGTTGTTCTCACCCAGAGATGCGTGTCTTTATTTACAACTACGTGTTCTTCTTATATTCCCCTTGATCTCCTCCCATCTTGTATTCTCCTTGCTCTCCTTTATTCTCTTTGTTTTTCTCATATTCTCATTGTTCTCCATATATTTCCTTGTTTTCCATTTATTTTTCCCCTGTTCTCCTTATATTATCCCTGTTCTCCTTGTATTACCCCTGTTCTCCTTGTATTACCCCTGATCTCCTTGTATTACCCCTGATCTCCTTGTATTACCCCTGTTCTCCTTGTAGTAGCCCTGTTCTCCTTGTATTAGCCCTGTTCTCCTTGTATTAGCCCTGTTCTCCTTGTATTACCCCTGTTCTCCTTATATTACCCCTGTTATCCTTGTATTACCCCTGTTCTCCTTGTATTACCCCTGATCTCCTTGTATTACCCCTGTTCTCCTTATATTATCCCTGTTCTCCTTGTATTACCCCTGTTCTCCTTGTATTACCCCTGTTCTCCTTATATTACCCCTGTTATCCTTGTATTACCCCTGTTCTCCTTATATTACCCCTGATCTCCTTGTATTACCCCTGTTCTCCTTATATTACCCCTGTTCTCCTTATATTACCCCTGATCTCCTTGTATTACCCCTGTTCTCCTTATATTATCCCTGTTCTCCTTGTATTACCCCTGTTCTCCTTGTATTACCCCTGATCTCCTTGTATTACCCCTGATCTCCTTGTATTACCCCTGTTCTCCTTGTATTACCCCTGATCTCCTTGTATTACCCCTTATCTCCTTGTATTACCCCTGTTCTCCTTGTATTACCCCTGTTCTCCTTGTATTACCCCTGTTCTCCTTATATTATCCCTGTTCTCCTTGTATTACCCCTGTTCTCCTTATATTACCCCTGTTATCCTTGTATTACCCCTGTTCTCCTTATATTACCCCTGATCTCCTTGTATTACCCCTGTTCTCCTTGTATTACCCCTGATCTCCTTGTATTACCCCTGTTCTCCTTGTATTACCCCTGTTCTCCTTATATTATCCCTGTTCTCCTTGTATTACCCCTGTTCTCCTTATATTACCCCTGTTCTCCTTGTATTACCCCTGATCTCCTTGTATTACCCCTGATCTCCTTGTATTACCCCTGTTCTCCTTGTATTACCCCTTATCTCCTTGTATTACCCCTGTTCTCCTTGTATTACCCCTGTTCTCCTTGTATTACCCCTGTTCTCCTTATATTATCCCTGTTCTCCTTGTATTATCCCTGTTCTCCTTATATTACCCCTGTTATCCTTGTATTACCCCTGTTCTCCTTATATTACCCCTGTTCTCCTTGTATTACGGTACTCCTATTCTCCTTGCAACACCTTTGTTCTCCTTATCTTTCCCTTGATCTCCTTGTATTCTTCCCCTTGCTCTCGTTTTCCCTTTGTTCTTATATTTTCCTTGATAACTCCGTATTCCCTTTGTTATTCTTGTATTTCCCTTCTTCGGATTGTCTTCCCTTTGTTGTTCTGGTATTCCTCTTATTCTCATAGTCTTCACCTTTTTCTCCTTCTATTTACGTGTTCTGCTCGTATTCCCCTACTTCCGGTATGTACCTTGTTTTCCTTGTATTCACCTTGATCGCCTTGCTTTATTCTTGTCATCCTTGCATTCCTGTTGTTTCGATCTTCTTCATGTCTCCCCTTGTTTTCTGTACCTTTCACTTATTCTCCATGTTTCCCCATATTTTCCTCAGTTTTCCAGTGTTCTCCGTGTCTTACTCGTGTTCTCTGTGTCTTCTCCTTGTTCTCCGTGCCTCCCCCTTGTTCTCCTTGTCTTCCCTTGTTCTTCGTGCCTTCCCCGTGTTCTCCATAGCTTCCCCGTGTTCTCCATACCTTCCCGTGTTCTCCGTGCCTTACTCATGTTTTCCGTGTCTTCCCCTTGTTCTCCGTGCTTTCCCCGTGTTCTCTTGACTTCCCTTGTTCTCTGTCTTCCCCATATTCTCCATGTATTCTCCGTGCCTTACTCATGTTCTCCGTGTCTTCCCCTTGTTCTCCGTCCATTCCCCGTGTTCTCTTGACTTCCCTTGTTCTCTGTCTTCCCCATATTCTCCATGTATTCTCCGTGCCTTACTCATGTTTTCCGTGTCTTCCCCTTGTTCTCCGTCCATTCCCCGTGTTCTCTTGACTTCCCTTGTTCTCTATGTCTTCCCCATATACTCCATGTATTCTCCGTGCCTTACTCATGTTCTCCGTGTCTTCCCCTTGTTCTCCGTGCATTCCCCGTGTTCTCTTGACTTCCCTTGTTCTCTATGTCTTCCCCATATTCTCCATCTATTCTCCGTGCCTTACTCATGTTCTCCGTGTCTACCCCTTGTTCTCCGTGCATTCCCCGTGTTCTCTTGACTTCCCTTGTTCTCTATGTCTTCCCCATATTCTCCATGTATTCTCCGTGCCTTACTCATGTTCTCCGTGTCTTCCCCTTGTTCTCCGTGCATTCCCCGTGTTCTCTTGACTTCCCTTGTTCTCTATGTCTTCCCCATATTCTCCATGTGTTCTCCGTGCCTTACTCATGTTCTCCGTGTCTTCCCCTTGTTCTCCGTCCATTCCCCGTGTTCTCTTGACTTCCCTTGTTCTCTATGTCTTCCCCATATTCTCCATGTGTTCTCCGTGCCTTACTCATGTTCTCCGTGTCTTCCCCTTGTTCTCCGTCCATTCCCCGTGTTCTCTTGACTTCCCTTGTTCTCTATGTCTTCCCCATATTCTCCATGTATTCTCCGTGCCTTACTCATGTTCTCCGTGTCTTCCCCTTGTTCTCCGTCCATTCCCCGTGTTCTCTTGACTTCCCTTGTTCTCTATGTTTTCCCAATAATCTTCATGTGTTCTCCGTGACTTACTCGTCTTCTCCGTGCCATACTCATGTTCTCCGTGCCTTTCCCTTGTTCTTCGTGCATTCTCTCCGTGTTTTCCTCGAGTTCTCTTGCCTTCCCATGTTCTCCATGCCTTCCCCATGTTCTCCATACCTTCCCCGTGTTCTCCGTGTCTTACTCGGGTTCTTCGTGCCTTACTTGTGTTCTCCGTGTCTTCCCCGTGCCTTCCCACTGTTCTCATTATCTTTTCATATGCGAGCAGTGGCGGCGAGAAGGGTTTGCAATTTTATGCGACAGTCTATTCCAAGCTAGCTTTACACCTAGTGAGGATAATGGCACAGTTCTACGACAAAATCTAAGCTACAGTTCGGAGAATAATATTAAGAAGCTCAAACATGAACACTTTAAGTTGGTTTACAATAACTATAAGAGAAGCTATGATTCAATTAAACGTTATGAGCTAAATGTAGCAGTCAGAGACGCAGAATAGTCGACTTTCATCAGGGAGGGCTTCCCTGCTTATAATACAGCTCGTAAGTACTTAACATTGAAAAGTTAATTTTTATGCATTTATGAAGCGACGTAAAACAAAGAATTTCGCACCAAATTAAATACAATGGAAGCCTTATAAGAATATTTTGTTCGGAAGATCTGTGGAGTAAGGTTCAGCTGAACTTTTAGTATCTTTGTCGTGTGCGCAGAGGTGGACACTACATCGGTTAACTTCGAATGGGAACTAGCCCACATTGCATTTCCCGAACTCCCCGTATATAACAGAGTGTTTAATATTTCACGGCGTCCTGACATACTGTTAACAGAGTTGCAACAATTCAAACTCGAGAGAATAGAGCGGCTGAAAAGAATCACAACAATATGAAACGTTGTCAAGAAGTTTGAGCGGAAGCAGCAATAATAAAAATCATCCACTTGATATTTCCACGCGGGAATAGCGACTCGAGACATCGGACCGCTGGCCTGACATCTGGCGTAATGTTACACGTCCATTTCGCGTCTTCACAGCTTATTCTCCCCCGGGAATAGGCTCGTCTGCAGGCTGGAGAAAAGACGAGAACAGATGTACGGAGACTAGCAGGGAATTACCTGGATGCCAGGGCTGGACAAATGGCCACGCATTCACGAGAACAGAAACGTTCTCAAGGGACAGACACAAATTACGTTATTTATAATTTTACAAAGGAGCACACGTACGTTCACACTAGTCATTTATCGGAGTCATTAACTCTGCTGCTACAAAAGTTTTTTTTACAACTTACTACTTACATACTTATGGCTTTTAAGAAACCTGGACGTTCATTGCCGCCTTCACATAAGCCCGCCATCGGTCCTGAGCAAGATTAATCCAGTCTCTACAATCATATCCCACATCCCACAAATCTATTTTAATATTATACTCCCATCTACGTCTCGCCCTCCCCAAAGGTCTTTTTCCCTCCGGCCTTCCACCTAACACACTATATGCATTTCTTGATTCGCCCATATATGCTATATGCCCTGCCCATTTCAAACGTCTGGATTTAATGTTCATAATTATGTCAGGTGAAGAATACAATGTGTGCAGTTCTGCGTTATGTAACTTTCTTCATTCTCCTGTAACTTCATCTCTCTTAGCCCCAAATATTTTCCTAAGCACCTTATTCTCGAACACCCTAAACCTCTGTTCCTCTCTGAAAGTAAGAGTCCAAGTTTCACAACGATAAAAAACAACTGGTAATATAACTGTTTTATAAATTCTAACTTTCAGCTTTTTCGAGAGTAGACTGGATGATAAAAGCTTCTCAGCCGAATAATAACAGACATTTCCTATGTTTATTTTGGGTTTAATTTCCTCCCGAGTGTCATTTAACACTTACTACTACCAAATGAAATAATATAACGATCTTTGTTAAGCATTTGGATATAAATAATTAATGTATTATTGACTAGAGACTTACAAAATAAATATAAAAACATAAAATAATCATCGTATTTTTTAAAATGCACGATGATTCATAAGTCCTGTTTCATTTTGTTGAAAACGTATACTAAAATTAATGAAGTTTAGATATTTTACTGGTGACAATACGATGTAACATAGTATTACAATATCTGTAAATTTAAATTTAATGTTGAAACCGTGTAATAACTGCAGAAAAAATGGTTATATGACATACATACATAAACACACATACATACATACATACATACATACATACATACATACATACATACATACATACATACATACATACATACATACATACATATTATCGCCTCATTCTCATGGTTAACATTCGGCAGGTCTTTGAAATTTAATTGCATTATTGTTTTCAGTTTATTATGTCGCCGCTCCAATCACTCGCCTCAATTTCAATATTGTAACCAACAAGCTGATTCCATTATTAAATGACACCTACTTGTCTAATCCACGTGGACTAAAACCGAGGTTGCAATGTCTTGCGCTGAGGACGAACAATAAGGAATGTGATTAAAATTATTAGTAAAGAGTTATTATTAAGAGTTAAGAATGTCAACGTACTCGTATATGAAATAATAATAATAATAATAATAATAATAATAATAATAATAATAATAATAATAATAATAATAACAGCCATTTAACAATATAACAAACTAGTGCTTATTCTTATCGAGGAAGTAGACGTGACAACGTGACGCTTAGAGTGAAACCTACAGAGCAACAATCGGTCGGCAAAATTATGTTTTGAAAGCACACCGCACGTTATTGTACGATGCCGGCATGTTAAGAATGAGGCCGCGGCGATAATACATTGTTCTGCCCATGGGCAGGCCTTTCATTGCAAACACAGCTTTCTCCAATCTGTCCTATTTTCTGCCTTCCTCTTGGTCTCCGCATATGGTCCACATATCTTAATGTCGTCTATCACCTAATATCTTCTGCTCCGAACTCTTCTCCCGATCACCATTCCTTCCAGTGCATCCTTCAGTAGGCAGTAGACGGGCCGCTCGTTTTACGGTCAGACATGCTAATCATTACTTCACAGCGTGGACTAATTGATATAGGCCTATTGTGTTACATATATTTCTAAAACACAATGCTTAAACACTAAACTAACAATTGAACAACTACAGTTTATAATACCACTAATTTTTTTAATTGAGATAATCCTGTCAGCAAATTATAATTAAAAAAAATTTACTGTACTTCTAGCTGTAATATTCTCGTCATCAGTAACATTTTTATTTGTGTATGGACAGTTTTTCTTTCTCAGGAGGTTTCTTTTTAAGAGCCCAACCTGTTTCTTCAAAATTAGTGACCTCTATTTTTATAGTGTGGCCGCTGAAACTGGATGGTGATGCCTTAAATTTAGATCCATACGAAACGCTCACCTAGTAGTAGCGTCGTAATCGTTATTTTTGTAAAACGCTTTAACAGAGGCAACACGCTGTGCTATTATAACTGAATAGCATAGTAGTGGTTACATTGCAATGGGTAAAATCACTATCCCACCACAACAGCATTTATGCAAACACGATGTTAAAAAAGCCCGTTGCCCTACTGGACTCTGTATAAAAAGATTTCATAAATAAAAAGAAAGTTAGTGCAAGATTTCTACATAGAGACTGAAATAAAATACGGGTAGGCCTACTATTTCGTAAGTTATATCGGTTTTGGAAGAAAAATTTAGTTGCAGTGCCAAGATATTACTATAATCTTCAAAGCAAAAACTATTAAATTCTAATGTCTTGAGCCACCTTTCTGGCAGGTTTGTTATCCCGAGACGGTACCAGTTTCTGGTTTTTGATATAATACCCATTTCAGCAGCTTCCAAGTTTTGGAAATTTATTAACGCAGGAAGTGGCCCACAGATCGAAACAGATGGTATTCTGAACGCGCAATATCAAGGCTATATGGCGGGAATGGTAGCAGATCGATTCCTCGCAATTCCTGAATTTTTTCAATGGTTGTTCGAGCGGTAGGCTATAGGTCTCGCATGATTCTTTGCAAAATAATTCTTTTTCGATTAACTAATGCCGGGTACTATATATATATATATATATACATATATATATATATATATATATATATATATATATATATATATCTCAAAACTTCATGAACTCCTTCTAGCTGTTGAAAATAAAGATCCACATCGAATGCACGGCCGTTTGACACAAACAAACTCCCAGTGAATCGCATCTTCAAAATTCCACCACACAACAATACTTAAAGGCTGAACAGATTTTGTTTAACGACGACGACGACGACGACAACGACGGAGTTCCAGCCACTTTTTATTGTTTCAAAGTATATTTCACTTATGGTAGTGTGGAAGAGAAGGCCTCATGTCTTAGCTCTAAATAAATAAATAAATAAATAAATAAAAAATAAATAAATGCATAAATAAATAAATAATTAAATAAATAAATGCATAAATAAATAAATAATTAAATAAATAAATGCATAAATAAATAAGTGTATAAATAAATAAATGTATAAATAAATAAATGCGTAAATACATAAATAAATAAATGCATAAATAAATAAATAATGCATAAGTAAATAAATAATGCATAAATAAATAAATAATGCATAAATAAATAAGTAAATAAATAAATAAATAAATAAATGCATAAATAAATAAATAATGCATAAATAAATAAATAAATGCATAAATAAATAAATGCATAAATAAATAAATAAATAAATGCATAAATAAATACATGCATAAATAAATATATAAATGCATAAATAAATAAATAAATAAATGCATAAATATATAAATAAATGCATAAATACATAAATAAATGCATAAATACATAAATAAATGCATAAGTACATAAGTAAATACATAAATACATAAATAAATAATTAAATAAATAAATAAATAAATGCATAAATAAATAAATGTATAAATAAATAAATAAATGTATAAATAAATAAATAAATAAATAAATGCATAAATAAATAAATAATGCATAAGTAAATAAATAATGCATAAATAAATAAATAATGCATAAATAAATAAGTAAATAAATAAATAAATGCATAAATAAATAAATAAATGCATAAATAAATAAATAATGCATAAATAAATAAATAAATGCATAAATAAATAAATACATAAATAAATAAATAAATAAATAAATAAATGCATAAATAAATAAATAATGCATAAGTAAATAAATAATGCATAAATAAATATATAAATGCATAAATAAATAAATAAATGCATAAATATATAAATAAATGCATAAATACATAAATAAATGCATAAGTACATAAGTAAATACATAAATACATAAATAAATACATAAATTCATACATAAATAAATATATAAATAAATAAACAAATATATAAATAAATACATAAATAAATACATACATCCAGTGTGGAAGAGAAGGCCTCATGTCTTAGCTCTAAATAATTAAATAAATAAATAAATAATGAATAAATACATAAATAAATAAATAAATGCATAAATAAATAAATAAATAAATGTATAAATCGATAAATGCGTAAATAAATAAATAAATGCATAAATAAATAATGCATAAATAAATAATGCATAAATAAATAATGCATAAATAAATAAATAAATAAATAAATAAATGCATAAATAAATAAATGCATAAATAAATAAATAAATAATGTATAAATAAATAAATAATGCATGAATAAGTAAATAAATGCATAAATAAATAAATGCATTAATAAATAAATGCATAAATAAATACATGCATAAATAAATAAATAAATGCATAAATAAATAAATAAATGCATAAATATATAAATAAATGCATAAATACATAAATAAATGCATAAGTACATAAGTAAATACATAAATAAATAAATACATAAACAAATATATAAATAAATACATAAATAAATACATACATAAATACATACACAAATAAATACATACACAAATAAATACACGAATAATAAATAACTACAAATAAATAACTAAAAATAAAAAAATAATTAACAAATTAATAAACAAATAAACAAAAATAATAACAAATAAATAAACAAGCAAGCAAAGAAGGAAACACACAAGCAAACAAACGAATAAATAAATAAATAAATAAATAAATAAATAAATAAATAAATAAATAAATAAATAAATAAATAAATAAATATTTTCAGATTTTAGGGTTGCGATATCATCCCCATTTCTCATCACGTGACTACTCTCCTGATAAATCGATCATCCATGGGATTAGCAATAAGCTGACGACAGATATTTGGTTGCGTTGAGCCTGTTCATATGTCAATTTAGGAGGTACAGATTTACAACTTTTGTATGATTTTCGAAGAGTCTTGAAGTGGCGATTTATTTCTGAGAAAACTATGGACTTCCCACCAATATGGTATTACACTCTTTTGTTACATACAACATGAGCTATTTGCTCTGAAAATCTGCAGGATTATTTCACTTCCATCCTATTCATTCATTCACAGTGTTCTGCCCAAGGGCAGGTCTTTCATTGAAAAGCCAGCATTCTCCAGTCTCTCCTATTTTTCTGCATTCATCTTTGTCTCTTAATATAATCCATATATCTTAATTTCATCTATCATCTGATATCTTCTTCTGCTCCGAACTCTTCTCTCGTTCACCATTCCTTCCAGTGCATCCTTCAGAAGGCAGTTTCTGATCAATCAGTGACCCAGCCAATTCCTTTTCCTCTTTCTAATCAGTTTCAGCATCCTTCTTTCTTTATCCACTCTTTTCAACACAGCTTCGTTTCTTATTCTCTCTGCTTCTAGTCGCTTTTGAAATGTGGATATGAAGAAGGATTGAACGTGAGAAATGGACAGACAGAATAAGAAAAGAAGCTGTGTTGGAAAGAGTGGATGAAGAAAAACTGATACTGAAATTGATCAGAAAGAGGAAAAGGAACGGGCTGGGTCACTGGTTGAGAAGAAACTGCGTTCCGGAGAATGCAACGGACGGAATGGTGAACCCTATATACTTACTTACTTACTTACTTACAAATGGCTTTTAAGGAACCCGAAGGTTCATTGCCGCCCTCACATAAGCCCGCCAGCGGTCCCTATCCTGTGCAAGATTAATCCAGTCTCTATCATCATACCCACCTCCCTCAAATCCATTTTAATATTATCCTCCCATCTACGTCTCGGCCTCCCTAAAGGTCTTTTTCCCTCCGGTCTCCCACAACCCTATATACTAACACAAATAAAACATTGGATATGCCACTTCAACAGATTAAGTAGAGAAAGAATATCAAAATAATTCCTGCGGCTCATGTAGCAAGAGGAGTAGGGGAGAAGTGTGTACGGTAAGACAGGGAGAACAGTGAGATATTTTTTATTAGATGATAAATTTTGATGTTGAGATGTTGGTAACAGTGAAGTTGTATGTTGCATGAGTAAAGTAACAGTATTTTCATACTATATTTGATTCTAGTTATAAAGGTGAGTGATGAAAAAATAATTCGTAATTTTTCACTCTAGAAGTAAAATTTTGACTTGTGTTTAATGAAGGTTATATTGGATATACAAATGAGGTATAAATATGAATGTTTTGTTACCTAATACTTTGGTACTTGAGATTATGTTTGGCAAAGTTTCGTCTTTCTTGTTTTAATTTTGAAGTGATGGCATCATTTTTAAATGAACTATGCGTAAAGGGAACAGTGAGACATGCTATTGAAGGGTACACTGAAACGTCTCGCTGTTCCCATGTACCAATGATTTGCAAAAACAAACTTTAATTATATTACATTTACCAGTAACTAACATTAAAAATGAACATACTAGTAACCAATTTAGGAACTGTAGCTTAAAAAATGGATACATTACATTTTGTCCATACCAGGGGCGTATTTTGCGGGCTACCGGGGCTACCGGCGGTAGCCCAAGGAAATTACAAAAGAAAAAGTTTATAATATAACATAATGTAATAATTTCTTATTATTACTTTTACCATAGTAATTAAAATTAAAGTAATTCCTAAATATATTTTGTGTAATAATAGGGTCAGCGGTAGCCCAAACCCTTTAACCAGTATACGCCACTGGTCCATACCTGTGGAGTAACGGTCAGCGCGTCTGGCCGCGAAACCAGGTGGCCCGGGTTCGAATCCTGGTCGTGGCAAGTTACCTGGTTGAGGTTTTTTCCGGGGTTTTCCCTCAACCAAATACGAGAAAATGCTGGGTAACTTTCGGTGCTGGACCCCGGACTCATTTCACCGGCATTATCACCTTCATATCATTCAGACGCTAAATAACCTAGATGTTGATACAGCGTCGTAAAATAACCCAATAAAAAAAATAAATACATTACACTTTAATGGTTTCATAAATAAAAAATTATTCACAAAATTTAAGAAAATGTTAAAAAATAATAAAGAATTACATTAAATTATTATAATTATAAATGATTCTAAATAAGCCTACAGAACATGTCAAGATAAAGAGACAGCAAGCTTTCCTTTCTTTTTAAATAAATGTAAATCATTCCAATGTCCGTTAATAGACACTGTGGTGTCTCACTGTACCCTCCTGAATGGGAACAGTGAGACATTTGCATTTTTTTGTCAAACATGTATTGTATATCATGTCCTTTATGTATTAACATTTTTGTTTATGTATTATTGTACTCCTTGTTTTAATGTCTATTTCCATTGCACTTCATTTAAAAAATACTTGAATTATCACTTGCATACATAATAATATGTCTTAATATTTTGTGTCTCACTGTACCCACTACTCCCCTACACCGCTGCTTCTTTATCTATGTATATCTTCGAAATAAGATCAGGCCGAGAAAGTTTCACACGACATGTTAGATTTTAATTTTCCTCCATTTACACTCCTATAACTTTGGCACAGGTTTATGAAACACCCTGTACATTATAACATTATTTGAAGGGCTACAATTCAAACGTCTTGACACTCGTTTAATACTAGTTGATAGCAAACACGAAAATTATTCCCTTCTTCCATCTACACGGCACTCTAATTAAGACAGCGGGCGGGATTCGAACTGGTAATGAGGTAGATGGAGGTAGTGTCTCTGTTGAGCTTTCCAAACTTTTAATGAGCATTCTCCTAACTTCACACTTTGATTAATTCAGCTCAACTGCTCCCCAGGTCAGTGCGAGGTTCGGCCTGTATCGCTTAGCAACGCCATTCAATTGTTTTAGTCCTGTAGAAGTCGTCTTCAAGAGTTATTTCGTTTCTGAGGGAGTGACGCTCAGTTGTATGAAAGTCATTAGTTGTAGGTTATTTTTAACTGAACATTAGTAAATAATACATCACATATTCATTTTGTATGAGGTCTCGCCCAACTCATTGAATACTACACGGCTACTATGAAGTAGTCAATATGTATTATTTCTATTTAATACAAGAAAAATTCGTACCGGCACCGGGAATCGAACCCAGGACCTCTCAGCTCTGCGCGCTGAGCGCTCTTTCCAACTGAGCTATGCCGGGACACGATCCACGGCGCCGGCCGAACCCCTCTCGTAATGCTTTTACGGCCTTACTACGAGAGGGGTTCGGCCGGCGCCGTGGATCGTGTCCCGGCAGAGCTCAGTTGGAAAGAGCGCTCAGCGCGTAGAACTGAGAGGTCCTGAGTTCAATTCCCGGTGCCGGTAAGAATTTTTCTCGTATTAAATAGTATTAGTAAATAAGTTGAGGTTTGTTTCTACATTTATAAAATTAACTTATGAACATATAAACCAGGTTTAGTAGGGCAAACTCGGCTATTTTCGTGATACTTTTATTTAAATTTATCATGAATTTATAGCAGTGACAAAAGTAATAAATTCTGATGGTACTGTAGGTATAGTATAAATGGCAGAAGGCGTATTATAACATAGATTTTGTTCACTTGCAGTCACGTGAGAGAATTTTTTGGGAAACTACTTGATTAGTTGTGAGATCCATAGCTTGAATTTTTGTGAGTGAATACACAATCCGATTTTCTTTGCTAAAAGAATTTTTTTGCTGTATTTTGTGGACGAAATTCTTTCCCTGTGAAGTACAGTGGACTCTCCTAAGTTCGACTGAACAGAATTGAAAGTTCAGTCCAATAAGGGTAGTGGGTGTGGCAGGTGAAATGAATACAAATTCTTATTGGTTATCCAACAACAAATACAGTACTGTACTTGCACTTCCTGCCCGCCCCGAGACTTGTGTATGCTCTTCTAGTACCACAGTGGGTTTCGACAGTTCCGTCTCACAAACGGCACAATTCTCAAATAGAAAAAGAAGAGTTCATTAATTTAAAATCAGTGATCAATATGGATGTCCCAATCAATAAAATATTCTGTTTTCCTTTAACAAAAGTATCACTACAAGACACAGAATCAATTCCCATTCAAATGTCAAACTCATTTCTTAGTGGCCGTATAGGCGTGTCTAATTCTTCTACCTAAGCAGTCGAACTATAGAATATCGAAATTGTTTTCTGTCGAACTTAAGAGTTTCCACTGTACTGACATTCTATACTGCTTGGTGAAAAATATAAACTTATCAATGCACTGATTATATAACACAGTCTTATCTTAGGTGGTTATTTTCTTGGCGTTTTTCTCATTCCACGAGTCCATTTTTTTTCTTTAAATTTTTTCTATGATATAATAACATTATCTAATAGAATAAATATCAAATGCATGAAACGTAAAATATTTGTGTGTGTATTATCAGCATCTCTGCTAATATTGTGCACGTCGTACATGTTGCAGATAGATAATCGCAGGGTCAAATGTGAAAATAAATACAATACAAGTGATATGAAAGAGACAATTGATTGTGTCTAAAACCCCAGATCACATAGATTGCTCATTCCTATGTTAAAATCGGTTGCACTTTGAAGAGAACAACCGCCAGGATCGCCACCCGTCAACCATAAACGAACACGAGATGGCAGTACAGTCGCTAATGCAATTCAAATGGGAGTTATGACGTGACTCCTTATGTAACAACTAGATGGCAGCATAGTAAACCTGACGAAAGTTGTTACCGTTAAAGCCTATAACGCCGAGCAGTCTGGGTATTTATGATCTATGCTAAAACAAAGGAAAACTACCGCAGAGAAATCTCAACCGACGTAGCTCAGTCTGCTAAGGCGCTTGCCTGCCGATCTGGAGTAGGGCTCGAGCGCGGGTTCGATTCCCGCTTGGGCCGATTACCTGGTTGGGTTTTTTCCGAGGTTTTCCCCAACTGTAAGGTGAATATCAGGGAATCTATGGCGAATTCTCGGCCTCATCTCGCCAAATATCTCACAATTACCAATCGACGCTAAATAACCTTGTAGTTGATACAGGGTCGTTAAATAACCAAGTAAAAAAAGAAATGTCAAAATTGTAAGAGCCTTTATACTTTGAACATGAAATGTTGTGGAGTAACGGTCAGCGCGTCTGGCCGCGAAACCAGGGGTGGCCCGGGTTCGAATCCCGGTCGGAGCAAGTTACCTGGTTGAGGTTTTTTCCGGGGTTTTCCCTCAATCCAATACGAGAAAATGCTGGGTAACTTTCGGTGCTGGACCCCGGATTCATTTCACCGGCATTATCACCTTCATATCATTCAGGCGCTAAATAACCTAGATGTTGATACAGCGTCGTAAAATAACCCAATAGAATAAACATGAAATGTGTTGGAAAAAATTGTGAGAAAATAGTTTGTATTGTTTGCATGAAATTCAAATTCAAGAGTGCAGTCATTTAAATATGGTGTAATGTTTATGCTTCCAAGCACCGCAGGACAATGAAACTTGCTCAACGTGTAAATAAGAGATGTAATGCTTTTTAATACTCTAACGCTCACGGATAATATAAGGCACATGAAATTTAACAGTCATTGATCACCAGAGATTAAATTTAAGACCTGTAGAATACTGGGTCAACATTATGTGGGTGCATAGGGACCAAAGGGTGTGTTTTTGTTTTGCTTAACTTCAAGACAATGCTAACTCATTTAAAGTTCGTGTGACTGTAGTGTAGCATGTATATATTTTCGTCGGTTTTACTTTGTTTATAGTTCTTTTTTTTCTATTTAATTTTTGTGGTGATGTAGAAGAGATGGTCTAGTGGCCTTAACTACACCAGATTAAATAAATAAATAAAAAAAATATATAATTAAATGAAAAAAAAAAACAGTTAAAGGCAAGGCTCATGATGCAATGTTTTCTTCTCGGTGCCTGATCTACAGCTGTTTTAAATTGGGTTAACCCTGGTAGGTATTAATTATTTCATGTAAGTGACGCTATGTAAAGATTCATCGTTATGATCGAGGTTGTGTATAGTTCAGTTTCCGAGATTTCCGAAAAGTCTAACAACCAGTCTAATTAAACACAGAAGCAAAAATGAAAACCCGGGCAATGCCGGGTGTTTCCAGCTAATTTTTCATAAAGGAAGAACGAAAATGAAATTTCTAATTGAAAATAATCAAAATTCCACCTGTCCTTCCCTTTAATTGTTGTTACATGTCGCTTTCTTTTACAGTCTCACTACTAAATGTCTAAAATATTTTTTCGGATCCATGAGCGTAGCAGTACCTAAATACTAGTCTGGGCATGATACACATTTTCCAGAGACTAAACATCATCTTTCGGCCATATGTGAAGTGGTGCATGGTTGTTCATGTCTTCTCCCACCACCGCAGCCTTCTAAATTGTTCGAGGCGGAGGCTCCCATGCGGGAGGTCAAAGAACGATTCTCAGAAGTTAGGATAAGACGTCAAAGCAGAAGACATTTCCCTGGGGACGGTCAGTCGCTCCCGCTCGTCTCCGGGAAAATAAGTTATGTCCTGTCTTTTAGGACGGTAAACGCGTTTAAAAACACAACATAATGGACTGTAAAGGTAGCCCGAAACGTTCCTGAAACTTGGTCAGAATTTCAATGACCAAACAAGCCATTTCAATGTAATAAATACGTTTTATAGAGGTCCGTTGTTTGCCCTGATCGTAACAACACACAAAGAAAGAGTTACTGTCCACAAATTAAAGGCCATTCCGCCATCCTTATTTTCATTGCCTTAAGTTTCAGTGCCTGTCTGTCAGTGAGTCAGTCAGTCTAGCCTCAAGTATACAGGGTGTAAGGGTAAAGTTCCATTATTTTAACTGATGATTGTTCATGTCATAAGGAAGAAAAAATGTCCTCACAATTTTCTTATAATTGCAATATTTAACTAATTATTAAAGTTTACAATATTAGGCGTTCGACAACGTTGCTATAGTCGCGACGCTGTTATTCCCGGCGTGATTCCTCCTCTTTGCTTACGTCTTAGGAAGTGAAGGCACTATAAAGTCTAAGTAGGTAGTATCGTTCGCCATTTTTGTTCTTTCGTTGAACTACCAGACGAGGAATCTATTTGCCACACCGTTAAACATTATCATGTCGTAGCTCCTATGATAATAAATCAAACGCACTGTAATTCAGCAAATAATTGAGCGGCAAATAACGTCCTCGTGTGCTTTCTGCGAACGCCAACGAAAGAGCCAAAGGGCGGGCGATTATATTAAGTATTTATCGAGGCTTAGGAAATGTATATCATCATCAGCGAATCACAAGACGCACACGTTTAAATGTAGCCGACTTGCAACGTGATTGGCTGCCGGAAATAAGAGCGACGGGACTATAGATGGAGAGGAGGGAGTTTACAAGTACACGGTAGAGCTCAAGTGGATACAGACGTACCGATACAAAACAGATGTTCTGTTCTAATACAGGGGCGGATCGTTGTTTACATAAAACGAACAGCAAATACAAACCTTCAATCTCATTAATACAACTTTACAGCAAATTTCCATTTTATTTAACAATATTGGCAAAATTGATCCATTTTTTATTGTAGGCCTACGTTTAAAAAATAAACAATAATGGTTTACTGCACAAAATCACACGAACTTTTTTTAAATGCAACATTTTAATCTCTCCCGCTTCCATAAAGCAGTATCATTTTTAAAGAAATTTCTGTTTGTGTGATTTTTGAAACGAGGTAAGAGACTCCTAGTTTCTAATAATCGTTGAAAAACAGCTACAAAAGTTCACCGATTAGGTAATCTACATTGCGGAAAACATTGACGGTACATCTTCTTACCTCACTTGAATTACGACGACTTTCTTCATACATTAATAACATATGATAGTCCGAAACTGTGCATGACATTGTAAGTTGTTTATCGAATACCCTGTACCGAACTGTCGCCGCTCGGCAGTAGACCTATGGACAGGCAGCTTGAATTCAGCTAACATATACTGTACGTACGTCTTCGCAGAGTAGGTACTGCCTTCTGAACACGTTTCCACGCCAGAATATTAATAAATTTAAGCATGCAATTTTATTTAACTTCACGAAAACGTAATAGAACACACAAATATGTATTTAAGCTAATATTAACTCTTTGCTAGATATACCTACTGATGTAATTGTTTTCGTAATTTTACTAACGATATAAACAGTATAACGCGAATAAAATAAGAGAAGAAATATCTTTTCTGGAAAAACTATGTCCCCTTCTACCATTCTCTCAAACTCACCCCGCTAAGGGCACTGTTCACGTAACATTACATAGTTTTAAAGCAATCAGTGATGTACTACGTTATCTAAGGAGTATGGCACAGCCATAGAGAAAATATTCTTTCCGTGAGGCAAGGAATTTAGATTATTTTTGTTTGAACAAAATGAAAAAGCGTTTTGTTTGATATGTTGTGTACCAATTCGCTTTATTGCACATTTTAACATCAGACGACACTTTAATACAAAGCATATGGAGAAGTATGGAAAAAGTATAATTTCAGGTATTATTTATGAAATGTCATTTCAATAGTTTTATTGCAACTCTAATAAAATAAATATGTAATAAATTACGGAATTAACATATCAGTTTATATTTTGCTGCGTCAAATGATTGTTTATTAATAAATTTAACGATTAGCGTAATGTAGTTCTATATGACTTTGTATCAATATAAGAATTTGTTTATATATAAGATTTTTTGTATTCGACAGATATTGGAGAAAAAATGGGAGTATAAGGGTACAGTACATCAGTTATTCATAGATTTCAAAAAGGCGTATGACTCGGTTAAGAGAGAAGTTTTAAATAATATTCTTATTGAATTTGGTATTCCCAAGAAACTAGTTTGATTAATTAAAATGTGTCTTAGTGGAACTTACAGCAGAGTCCGTATAGGCCAGTTCCTATCTGATGATTTTCCATTTCACTGCGGGCTAAAGCAAGGAGATGCACTATCACCTTTACTTTTTAACTTCGCACTAGAATATGCCATTAGGAAAGTTCAGGATAACAGAGAGGGTTTGGAATTGAACGGGTTACATCAGCTTCTTGTCTATGCGGATGACGTGAATATGTTAGGAGAAAATCCACAAACGATTAGGGAAAACGCGGAAATTCTACTTGAAGCAAGTAAAACGATAGGGTTGGAAGTAAATCCCGAAAAGACTAAGTATATGATTATGTCTCGTGACCAGAATATTGTACGAAATGGAAATATAAAAATTGGAGATTTATCCTTCGAAGAGGTGGAAAAATTCAAATATCTTGGAGCAACAGTAACAAATATAAATGACACTCGGGAGGAGGTTAAACGCAGAATAAATATGGGAAATGCGTGTTATTATTCGGTTGAGAAGCTTTTGTCATCTAGTCTGCTGTCAAAAAATGTGAAAGTTAGAATTTATAAAACAGTTATATTACCGGTTGTTCTGTATGGTTGTGAAACTTGGACTCTCATTTTGAGAGAGGAACAGAGATTAAGGGTGTTTGAGAATAAGGTTCTTAGGAAAATATTTGGGGCTAATAGGGATGAAGTTACAGGAGAATGGAGAAAGTTACACAACGCAGAGCTGCACGCATTGTATTCTTCACCTGACATAATTAGGAACATTAAATCCAGACGTTTGAGATGGGCAGGGCATGTAGCATGTATGGGCGAATCCAGAAATGCATATAGAGTGTTAATTGGGAGGCCGGAGGGAAAAAGATCTTTGGGGAGGCCGAGACTTAGATGGGAGGATAATATTAAAATGGATTTGAGGGAGGTGGGATATGATGGTAGAGACTGGATTAATCTTGCTCAGGATAGGGACCAATGGCGGGTTTATGTGAGGGCGGCAATGAACCTCCGGGTTCCTTGAAAGCCAATAAGTAAGTAAGTATAAGAATTTGTTACCGGGTTCCTTAAAAGCCAGTAAGTAAGTAAGTATAAGAATTTGTTACCTATTACAGGGGACGAGAGAAAGTAATTTTTAGAAAGTCTAAAAAGGCAAAACACTGAAAAATTGCACAAGATAGTGAACAAACCACAGCACAAAAATCGGTTCGTGTCAGCTACCGTATTTCAAAATATATCGCGGACAGAATGAAACCATTCGCAATGGGGGACAATGTTAAAAAGACTGTAGTTTTATCTGCAGATGATGTTTGCCCTAACATAGTCGAACAATTATTCAAGTGCATCAATCTATCACTTCACACATTTGCGGGCAGAATAGTGGTACTTATTTCTGATGTAGAGGCACAATTAATGAACAAAATACAACTAAGAAGTGGTACTCCTTGGCACTAGATGAAAGTACAGATAATAAAGATATTGCTCAATTAGCCATATTTAATGTCATTAACTTCTGAGATGATAATGCTACGCCACTGAAGCAGACTGTGTCTGTACTGAAGTAGAGCGACCATTCATTGACGAACAAAAGGTGGAGTGAGGTTGTCACTCTGTTTCCCCTTCAGTTTGAGCTCCCGACCTCTTCTTTATACTCTTTGCTTTTTTTATTTCTGTTCGCGTAGTCTTAAAATTCTTGTACAACGTATACCGGATATCTTTAATTTTTCATTTAGTAGAGAATAGATTGAAACTTCATATTGTTTGCTGTGTATACCAAGTATGGTATACCAGTAGTTTATTTCCATACAGATGTGGCGTCACTATTTTACATATGACTAATATAATTGGAAAAAAGGGATGTCTAAGGATCAAAATGTGAAGTAGGTAAGATACGAAACCGAAAAATAAGTAGCAGATTCACTGGAAAGGAATGAATGAGAAAGGAATTAGATAGGAAATAAAGTGAAGAAACATTATAATAAGTACGGCTGGGATTTTGATGAAATTGCATCTTTTTTCTAGTAAGCCAGAAACATTGCTGCTTTAGTATTAATATGTTATGTGATAAACTGAGCGTTTTTTTTTTTGCATTTTTTGCCTGTTTCAACTCATAAGATCATCTTTTGTTTTATTCGGCCATTTTTTAGGAATTTTCATTTAATTTTGGCCATAAATCCCCATTATTATTGTAAAATAATGTTTATTTCCTTTGATATTTTCCTTACATATTTTGTCTATTAATACTCATTATTTTGTATAATATTTTAATCGTTTTTCTACCCAAATATTGCCATTTTAACATAGTACACCCCATGTAATGGATCAGTCCAACCACCCCTTCAGTATAGACTCCTCTATATCTGCTAATTCCGGATAAGAGTGGCCTTGTGGTAGACTACATGGAAACTAAAAGTAAAGTAAATCCATGGCGCTACAGCCCATGAAGGGCCAAGACCGACAAGCCGACTGCTGATCTCACGTCTACATGCCGAAGCGGAGGTGAACGATCATACATGGAAACTACATCAGGTAACATAATTAAAGTGTACTACTTCGAAAAAGTTATGTAAAATTTAATTTAATTACTAGTCTAAATATTAAGTAGTACAAAACCGCTTTTCCTACTAAGCCAATTTTTAGGACATTTTTAGGTCATTTTTAAGGGCATTTTTGAAAGATTTTTAGGTCATAAACGCATTGTTTTTAGGACATTTTTTCATGATTTATAGGTCATAAAAGTCCTAGCCCTAATAATAAGACAATAAAGAAAAATAAACAAGAAGAAGGAGATAAAACGAAAAATAAACACTACGTTTAGCAAGTGCGTGGACAGTTGTTTATAGTTCTCCTTCCGAAAGAGTAAATTAAATTGGGTGGATACGCTGCAAGTTTTATGACTGTCTGTCCGTCAAGATAATCTGGCTCCAACTTGCATCATTAGGGACTGCAGATTGCGTTATTGTTTCGCTTACAACTCCGGCCGTCTTCAGGAACTGCCGGCCCGAGATAATGTCTGCTCACAGATCCCATTTGCAAGTCACGGCGACTGCGGTTCAATTGTCTCACCAAGTTCCCAGACGGACACTTCCACAACTAAAGCAGTATACATGCAACGTGGCAGTGATAACAATATTTATGAAAGTGATTGTGCTTTTAGGTTCTTATTATTATTATTATTATTATTATTATTATTATTATCAGGGAACGGATTTATATGGACTAAAAATATATGAAATATGTAAATATATATGTAGTTATTTTTACCAAAATATGGAATTAAATATGGATTTTTACCAAAATATGGAATTAAATATGGACTTAAAATTATAAAAAAATGACTATGTACGTTAAATATTGGTACATTTTAATCAAACTAAACAAAAAATATAATGGACGTACCTTATCTTCCAATGTAGTTTCAACAAAACACAATTTTTATTGTCTGTTACCATAACAATAGGTTACAAACATTTCTTTCAAGTGCTGAAAAGTGAATCTTCTTCTATTGTCTCTGAGGATAGATTTATACTGACTAAAAGAGCGTTCGACGTCACAAGAAGTAAATGGTACATAATTCAATTTCACAATGTCTGCTGGGGATAAGTCCAAGTTAATCTTCACTGTTGATTCACCACTCATCACAGCAACAACCTTTTGTAGTTCTTCATATCCAGGGTTTTTTGAAAGTACAGTGTCCACCTTAGCTCTTACTGCATCTGCAACTTTACCTCTACCACGATTCAGTTGTTCCACAGTACTATTTATAATTTCAAAACTTTCAGATAGTGAAAGGTGCCTATTTTGGAGACTTTTGAGCGTTTTTATGATGCATGAAAATGTATGCTGAATGTGAGCTAAGTCATTCTTCACACTTATGTCACAGGTAACTGTTTTCGCAGTATCAATTGAGACTGCATCTTCAGAGTCCAATGCAAGGAGAACATTGTTAATAGAGTCTATATGTTCGGCATAATATTCAACTGCTTCTAGCCATGTACCCCGTCTAGTTAAAATTGGCTTTGGTGGCAATGGAATTTCAGGGTACATTTCTTTCAACACGTTAACTCTACTGGGAGCTTTGAGAAATACTTTTTTCACTGATGAAATCAACAAATCTACTTTAGGGAAATTGTCTCTGACCACTTCTGCCACACGATGAAATGCATGCGCCACACAAGTAAAATGAGTCAATTTAGGATATACAACAGATAATGCTTGTCCAGCTTTGACCATATAAGGGGCAGCATCGCTAATAAAGAATAACACATTATCGTACATAATACCCTTTGGCCACAGGATACCCATAGCTTCGTTGAACAGTTTAACTATAGTTTTGTTATTGCACTTTTCTAGAACATCACAATGTAAAAGAATTCGTTCAGAATATTGTTCACTTAACAAACCGATAACTACATTACCAACAAGTCTACCTTCTTTGTCGGGAGTCTCATCAATGGAAACCCAAATTGAACTATCTTTAATTTCATCTCTTATCTTCTGTATTGTCTCATCGTAGATGGATGGAGCATACGTCTTCCTAAGTGTTGACTCATCCGGGATTGTATGTTGAGTATATTTTTCAAGGAATTCCCTGAAGACCTTATTCTTTAGTTTGTAGAGAGGAATATCAGCAGAGATGAGAGAACGGCACAGGTCGATGTTAAACTCAGATCTTACATTCGATGTTGTTGGTTGTGTTAAAAACAATTGTCTCTGCTTGGAATTTAGTTGTTTGTTGGCCTGATGTTTACTAGTTGTAATGTGTTGTTGCACCAGGAACTTTTGTGTAGATGATACTGCACACTGACACAAATTACAAAATAATATTTTATTGTCAGTTGATAAACCATCTTCTTTAAATTCTGAAATGTAACTTGTTAGTTTTGATTTTAAATTGACTGAATGACGTACTTTTGGCATATTTACCGTCTTTATAGTATGATTTACAAAACTGAACCTATGTGTACTCTGACTGGCATTTAACTGTTGAGCTGCACAACTGAAGTCTGTTAAAAATTTTAAATTAAATTAATACAGTTTTGTAACTTACTTTCCCATTGTTGATAGGACTGCTAATTTTCAAATAACTCTGATGTTAAAGGGATTACTGAACATGTGTTTAAATCTCTATTGTTGAAATGTATTTTTAAAAGTTAATGGAATTTTGTTTTGTTTTATTGTTAAACCTAATATAATATGGACTGTTTTATATGAAATATGGAAAATATATGGAAATTAACGAAAATATGTACTAAACTCTAAAATATGGAAAAATATGGAAAATAAAAGTAGTATTTTTCAACCCTACACATTGTGAAACATAAAGATAATGCAAAATATAAATTATATTAGCTTTATAAGTAAATATGTATTTACATATAAATCCTTTCCCTGATTATTATTATTATTATTATTATTATTATTATTATTATTATTATTATTATTATTATTATTATTGCTTTCTTATTTTTGTGATAGTTTGTTGAATATAGTGGAGTCCGAATTGCCAAGACTCTGTTCTCCTATTGCTGACTTAACGTAAGGTGTAGTATACCCTTAATTTCTGGGGAAACGGAACCAAAATTGGAAGCGTCTTAATTTTACAAAAGAAGGCCATTAGAATTTTATGTAAATCAAATTATCTGGAACATTGTGGGCCACTTTTCAGACAATCACGGATTTTAACAATCATAAATTTGTATATATATGATCTAGTACTTTACACTAGACAAAATATCGATAATTACTCATTAGTGGCCAATATACATGATCATGAAATTAGAAATAGTGAACAAATTAATATTCCAGATTGTAGATCACACAAGAGCAATACAAACTTTTTAATTATGGGGATGAAATTATATAATACGCTCCCTAGTTAATATTATAAATTATCAATCAATAGTTTCAAAACTAGATTTTACAATTGGTTATTAAATAATGTGTTTTATTCTGTTGCTGAGTTTTTCAACACAAATTTGTATGAAATTGTATTTTAATAAACAAGTTTTAATTGCAATTTAGTTAGTTTTCTTCAATTTAAAAGTTTCAAATTATTTCATGCTTTGATTGTATTACTTAAATTTTACTGTTTCTATTATCAGTGTTTTTTAAATGTATTTATATGTTTTTTTCAATGTATTCTGACGAAGCCTAAAACTGTATGTCTAATGGCCAAATAAATTGAATTGAATTGAATTGAATATAAGAAGGATTGGAATGGAATTTATTGAGGAGGGCACTATGACCCAGCACTACGACCTGCAAAGATCTATTGCCCTAACCCTCTAATGGTGCATTCTCATATCCACACCGGCTGACTACACTAAGGTTCTGTGTGTATCCAGGTTTCGAGCAGGCAACCCCAGCCAGCCGGCGATCGGGGAATGCTACGGAATGATAACGAAATGGAGAAATGGTGACGGAACGAAGTAAATGCCTAATATAGGGAAAAAAAGAGAGAACCCCGAGAAAAACTCCAGCTTCGACCTTGTCCGCCACAAGTGTCGCTATGCTGACCGGGACTCGAACTCGGGTCGCCTGTGTGACAGGCTGGAGACACCGCAAAGGGTATGAGAAGGATTACTATTAATATGGTAATACAAGGTGAGGCAGAAATACCTCCCCATTTTCAACTGCACATAAAATGGAAAATACTGAAATCAAATATCAAACAGTAATATAAATTTATTCCTTATGGTATTCCATTTAATCCTTCAGTTCAGTTCCGCACACACTTTCAGATTCCACGTCAAGGACGTGTTCCTAGCCGCAAGATCATAAATTTGTGGATTACGTCATTTCGGAATACGGCTTCAGAACTAAAACAGAAAAAACAATCAAACGATATGTCATCTATATTTTCTCTTATACGAGTTTAAAAACAATGTACATGGCAATAACCTTCAACTTCCCTATTCATAACAAGACAGGTGAACGGATTGTTTACAGCAACACAGCCTTATGTGCACTCCCTGCTGATTACACAACGTTGCACGATCTCGTAATTGATGTATTCAAAATGCACATTTTTCTGGAAAGCTATTTAAAATACAGCTAACTGGTATTTAACATTTTTGTTGCTCTTTACTAAAGGAATCATCCACCAGAATTAATGACATTACTTACGGTTCACCCTGTAATCTTAACGACAAAATAGATGAACAAAGAAAAGAATGGAAAAAAACATTTACAAAGAATAAATAGCGAAAGAGTAGGTGCAATGATACTCGTGACCAATTAGAAACCAAGAGAAGAAGAGATGTAGGTCGCTCAAGGTAACGCAGGCATTGATGCCTAAATCCTGGAGTGAAGAAGGAGAAGAAGAAGAAGAAGAAGAAGAAGAAGAAGAAGAAGAAAGTTGACTATTTGATGATGACAATAACAATAACAATGCTAATGATAATAATAATAATAATGATAAAATACACATATTTGGTCGATAATACAGTGTTCATGAAATCGACAAAATACATTAAAGGTGATATATTACAGTTATATGAACAATTTATATAATATTAATAAATAATAATAATAATAATAATAATAATAATAATAATAATGCATTTTAGGAAATTTATTTAACAAAATTCTTTGTCATCGTCGTCATCATCATCATCATCATCATCATCATCATCATCATCATCATCATCGACAGTTCCAGGAGAGGTAGGGACTTAATTTTTTGTTAACAACGATAAATGCGAAAACATTTTAAATGTCATTTTTAGTGATATCCGTCCTTTAAACACATGTCATAATTAAATAAAATAAAGCCGCGAAATGTAGCGAAATTTATTGGTTCACGCAAAAAACAAAGTCAAATGAAAGTTCACGTAAAAACGAATATACAAAGAAAATACTAATATTAAAGAGAAAAGAATAGAGAACGAATAAATACCAGTGAACTAAAAAAAGAAGAGATAGCCAATCATAATACATGAAAGTAAGGGAAAGAGAAAGAGACAATATGGAAAACGGAAAAATATGAAAGAAACTTGAGTAATATTTCTCTTACTCGTTAATATAGGTAGAAATACCTACCGTTAATTTATTATTTATGAATAAACGAGTGTCATTTAAAATATTTCAACAGGAAGTAATCTTCATTACCCTGGATACTCCCGCCCTTTGAGGCAATTACGAAGTTGGCGACCAACTCCTTTAGGAACATGCGTCACACATGCGTTCACAGGACGCAAACTTTTAGGGGAACTAGGGGGTTCGATGAAGTCGACGCTCAAAGAAACTAAGTGCACGCAAGAGTTATTCCACCCCTCAATATAGGCCAAGATTCATATAAGCCTGGCGGCGAGATGGGAAAACAGCTGTGTATGAAACTCTTAATACAAGACCCATCACCAAAGTTATTCTTGCTTCTTCCTTATAAAGCTCCGCAAAATTAGTACGGGGATGTAAACAAGGGTGGCAATGCCAACGTGAGAAGACTTTCATTCAGAGCCAGCGTTGTTGCGGGGAGAAACGCTTACAAGCTTCAGTCTGGTGGACGTCTTACACGCTGTCGTGAGAGTTACAATGACAAGCAGTAATGAAAATCTGTACTCATATTATACCTATGCATAGATATTTGATAGCCGCCCAACCAGGGTTTAAAAATCGCCCTCCTAATCAATTCTAAATGAATATCTATATTTAATTCATTTTTTTCTTTAATAGAAACCCTACTTAGGTAGGCTATCATTGAAAAATTTATTGGAAATACAACAAACAATTTAGGCTACAAGATAAATTATATTTTATAAAGAATATAAATGATGATTAATTATGCTAATCGATGACTTCAGCGCAGTGGAGGATATCATGTCCAAGGTGCTGTCAGGAACTTTTAAATTTTCTTAAGACTTCTAGGGTACTATTCATAGACATTTCTCTAGCCCGCGCTACGAGCGTGCTAAACTAGCCCCGGCTATCGACTGGTTAAGGCTGGTTCACAATAAACCGGGAACGAAAACGACAACGAGAAGGAGAACGGAAATAATGTCAAAATAAATGTATTTAAATGTGAGAATTCACAATAGTTAATTGTGAATGTTCACATTTAAAAACATGTATTTTAACAATATTTCCGTTCTCGTTCTCGTTGCCGTTTCCGTCCCGGTTTATTGTGAACCAGCCTTTACTTGTACAGGATTCATATTATAATTATCATATCGCTAACACTGGTTTGTGAATACGAAGAACGTTAGTTCGCTGATCATTCCCCGGAAGCCAGCGCTAAGAATGTCTATGTGTACGGCCCCTAAGGACTCCTGTGGGATTGTGCCTCTAGCCCCGATCATTTTTCCTATTAAAATAAAATACCTTATTATGTTGTATTTAAGAAACAATATTTCATCTTAAAAGTAAGTCTCAAAATCTGCAGATCTAACATATTATACAACCAAGTTTCCATGATAGTAACAGTCTATTCATATTTAAGTTTAATTTAATCCCTTTCTTTTATGACAGATTAATTACTAAGAAATAGGTCTATTCTCAACTAGTTAATTCAAAACAAGTTTAAAATTTTAAAAAATATATAAGCACTCTGTTATTAATTAATATTAATTTATAAATTGTTCTGTAGTTCTATTCTGATTTATCAACAGTAATCTCACTAGAGGTTTTGTTTTATCTAGAGAAAATCAAAACTACACTCTATACCAGATGTCTTTGGAGCAGATATAAACAACGGAACGAAATGCAAGAGAGCGCGGTTCACAAGATGCTAAATGTCTGTATATGAATTAATTGACCGACTACGTTCATATAACGAAAAGTGAAAATGTAATGTGTCCTTGAACATACGTACCTTCTTCCATCAGTCACTAGTTGTACTGCAGTTGTCTGCTCATACACGTATAGATGCTAGACGCAATAGAACTGTAGTAGTGGACGCGTCTCTGAATACCGTCTCGTAACCAGGATATGCACGCGCTAGTGTCTACAACGCTCTCAGCTAAGTAATGACTCGCCAACCAATGGGAGAGCAGAAATAATATGAGATGCATGGAGACCTTGTTATGGTCTGCTCCAAAGACATCTGGTATAGAGTGTAGAGTAGGACTTAATTGACTATTACACGATTAGAAGAAAGTATGTAAAGATTAGAAGAAATAAATTACTCTAATACAATAAAATATTAATTGACTTAGCTTACTGAAATTCCATTTCACTAATGTTAGCTTCACCAAAACGTTTGAATGGAGCCGTCATTTTCAGTTGACTATCTATACGGGAAATAAAATGACGATCGCAAAGCATATTTTTTAGTACTTTCAAGAATTTTCAGTTTGAAATGTTGGCAAACAAAAAAAACAAATGGTAGAGAGGTGATAAAAACAGAAGAAAGTATAGGGTCATTCCATGTCAAATCAACACAAAAAAGTGGACTTTTCAACCCGACCACCTCAGATTTTCATTAAATTTGGTGGGATGGTAAAGAACCTTAATTTAATTAATTATGTAAAATTTAGCCCTCAATAATGCACGATATCCATACAGCAATTCTGTCAATACGAGAAAAAATGTAAAAATGTCGCATACTATGTCAACAAAAATAATTCATAACTT
The DNA here is from genome assembly GCF_040183065.1 of Periplaneta americana. Classification (NCBI taxonomy): domain Eukaryota; kingdom Metazoa; phylum Arthropoda; class Insecta; order Blattodea; family Blattidae; genus Periplaneta; species Periplaneta americana. The sequence continues at coordinate 158,721,057 of NC_091120.1, read as the reverse complement.
CTCTTCTAATTGAGGTAGAATCTTAAACTTGGGCTTATTTTAAAGCTAAGGTATCATACGTTTCAATAAAAATAGGTTTGCATTAAAGTAATGAATTCTTTATTGAATGGTCACGTGAAACACATTTCAAATTGAATATCTATAAATGCGGGACATAAATTATTTCGCGAAAAATGTATGTTATAGAGATAAGAGTATTCTCCCCTTGGTGTAAGTTTCATTTTGGAAACGTTTCAGGAATATCAGTAAATAAATATATCAATGCATTGGTTTGTAGCACTTAAACCCATCTTACACCAACACTGCATGCGCGCGAATTCGTACTAATCTGATTATCTGCGTCGCCTATCTGTCAGGCCGTCATGAGTGGAGGTTTATACAGTCTTCAATTTATACAAAACGTGCGATCTGTTTCAAGTGCAGTGTCGTTAGTTTTTGTAGTATGTGGTAGTTTTGTGCGATGTAATGGAGTCGCGTTTTAAGTTATAGGCCTATGTTTGCTGCAATCCCTTCGAGTAATTAGAGAAAAAATTTAAGAAGTGTTATATCGTGGATGCTTAAAGTATTTCCTGATTTAAAACAGGAACAAAAGGTGTGCGCTATGTGTAGCAAAGAAATAAAAATATAATATGTTGCTATTACGCAGAATCCTCAGAATGACTCTAGTAATGAAGAATACGTCGACTCTACAGCAAATGAAAATTCATTATAATACAAGTCTTTTTGACCAACGTGTGTTCCTTATTAAATAAAAAAGGCTACAACAAGAGAAATATAAGAGACAGAAATTTGAAAATATTGTAAAAGATAAAGTCTTCGATATTAAAGTCGCCGAGGAACCAGGACCTTTCTGATTCTGAAATTTTGTCTCAGTTGCAGGAAAATGTTCAAAATTCAGGTAAAAGTGAGAAAAGCATCATTTTAACACTACTACCTAAAAGCTGGAGCGTAAATAATATAAAAAAGAGTTTCTTTCAGCTTTCGAATACATAATTCGGAAGGCCAAAGTCCTGGCAAAGGGAAAGGCAATTTTGTGTTCACCAAATGCGAAACCTGGAAAACCCTTGCTCGCGGCTGTTGCTGGTAAAGTTAAAGAATTCTGTTGTTCTGACGAGATAAGCAGAATGATGCCTGGTAAGAAATATTTGTTGTGATTAAAGAATCAGGGAGTAAATCATATGAGCAGAAATGAATTATATGCAGTGTTTAAAAATTCTAACCCTGAAATGAAGGTAATATTCTCCATATTTTCAGCTCTTAGATCAAGAAATTGTATTCTAGCTGGAGTTAGTGGAACTACGTTTGTGTCCTTATCAGAACGTAAAACGTATGCAGGAAGCAATTTATTAAAGTTTCAGGTCTACGTGGATTTCTAGAAAATTTTTCTTTATACCTTCCAACTTATCAACATTTCTTGGCTACTATGGTGTGCAATCCTCTTCATATAAATTGCTTGTTCAGGAAATGTACAGAATGTCCTGAACCATTCAAAATAAGAGAGGGTTTAGAGAAATGTTTCGAATAAAACTTCAGTGAATCAGTGACCTACAAGCAGTGGATGACGACTTACCAATCAACGCTTGAGACCATAATGAAACCCACAGACAAATTTTTCAACTGTCTCTTGGAGAAACTTGGTGATTTACTGACTCACTCATTTATATCATCTGAACAAAGTAAGTTTCTACGTGATATGAAATCATTTCTACAGCCATGCCATGTTGTGTTATGCGACTTCGCTGAAAACTATTATTTCGTAATCCAAGATGAAATTCAGTCATATCACAGGACTAATGTGCAGACAACCATTCATACTTTCGTAATATATTACAACGAATCGTCATCCGATACAGTCTCTATTAAATATCTGGTAATAATTTCACACTGCCCGAAATATGACACTACAGCTGTACATCTGTTTCAAAAATATCTAATGGAGTCATTAAAACAAACATCTGTAATTCACCACAAAAATTATGCATTTCTCCGATGGATTCTCTGCTCAGTATAAAAATAGGAAACAATTTCCTGAACCTCACATTACATGAAGAAGATTTTGTATTTCAAGCAGAATTGCATTATTTTTGCATATCGCATGGCAAAAGAGCATACGACGTTGTAGGTGGGACACTTAAAAGGTTTGCTGCTCGTGCTAGTTTGCAGAGACCATCCGATAAACAAATAACTACCCCTAGGGAATTGTACGACTGGACAAGGGATCATCTCCCAAACATTAATACCGTTTATGTGACTGAAAAATACTATACTGAAGAGGAAAAAATGCTTGCTCTTCGATTTGCAAAATCCACCGCATTGCCTGGAACACAAGTTTCATACAGTCCTGCTGTTTAGGATGGGTATTATACTTGCCAAGCAGTTTTAAATTGCAGCCAAAACAACGCAGCATCCTGTCTGGAAAGATGATCAGGCTATTTCATCTCAGCAATGAAAGGTAAGCATTTCTTACAGAACTTCAGGTGTAACAAAATCCACGTGATAATAATTTATTTCAGGTAATAATTTAAAAAATTCGAATTATGTACTACATGTTAAATACATAGCCACATTCAAGAATATGATCAAATACAATTAAATACAACGAATGTGTGGGACATAATTATCGCGACTTATACGGTTAGCTTACGCTTGCTGTGACATAATAATTTTTATCTTTGTAACCTATGATGATTCCAAGTTGAAACTTATCAGTTCATTATAACACTAATTGAGGAGTACTATATATTTTTTTCATTAAAATAGAACCCCCGCATTTTTAAATATGAATATATGAAAATTGTTTCACCTTGTTTTTTTAGTGTAATTGAATACATGCAGAAAACAATATAAGCAATAAAAACTATCACATATTAAGAATGTATAACCCAATTTTTGTAAATTTATCTGAAGACGTTGTTGAGATATATAATTTTAATTGAAGCGGCGTGCTTACAAAAATATGATTTTTCCTCATGTTTGAAACGCCACTGACAGAAAACGAAAAGTACAGGACGTATGAAACTCGGCAGTTTTAGTTAGCTCGGCAGGTAAAACAAACCCTCAAATTTTGAAAGAAATCTGAGTCGGTCGGGTTGAGCGCCTTGTTGATTTGATATGGAATGACCCGATATAAAGATTATAAATAAGAAATAAAGTGCTGTAATACACTAAAATAGATACTAATTAACTCACTAAAATTCTATTTCACTAATGTTAGCATCACAAAACCGTTTGAACGGACCAGCCATTTTCAATTGACTATCTATGCGGGAAACAAATGACGATCGCAAAACATGTCTTATAGTACCTCAAGGAATTTGCAGTTCGAAATGTTGGCAAACAAAGAAACAAATGCTAGGGAAGTGATAAAAGTAAACAAATGCTATGGAAGTGATAAAATTGTAGCGATAAACAGCCACGATTGGTTGAAACACATCCTTTCGTACAGTTTTATTGGTCAAAAGTAGAATGAAGTAGTAAAGGTGCAACAGTCTCTTCAAATTTATTATGTATTGAACCACCCTCCGAGCTCGAGACCACTTTTTTCAAGGGGGTGATAGAATTTTTGTTCCTTGTATATTTTTACATAGTCTGTTCTTTTAGTAATAAACCACATTTATTTGTTTTTTATTTATCTAATAGGAAAATGACAGCTTAGTAAAATAACAATTTCATTTGAATAATAAAATAAAATTAAGTATTTACTTTTGGTTGACAATTGAGAAACAAATTTACTGCCGAGTTTGTGATAATATGGCCGTAAGAAGAGACATTTCATCTGAGATGTTATCCGCAAATATAATATTTCTCTGATTCCGTGATGATTTCTGTAGGAGTTTAAAATTAAAGAAAAACTATCACTTTCGCGTCCAACCAATTTATTCACCGACTCACCACTAACAGCACGAGGTGAAGACAACACATATGGAATTGTCGGTTACAGATTTTACTTTCACTTAAAGCAAACTGAATTTTTTTTTATTAAATTCAACGGATGCACTTTCAATAGACTCCTAAATATGTCTTTTCTTAAAAAAAAAAAGTAACCAATATCTGTTGGTTGGTCATCGTACACTGAAATATTTATATTTACTATACAGAGTAAACCGTAAATAATGCCATCAATTTCAGGGGGTTATTCTTTGATATATTTCAAACAAAACAGCTTAATACAATTTTCCTCGTTTTTGCTTCCCTTTCGACATAAAAATTATTTTATATAAAACATTTCATAGAGTGTTTCGAGAAAGCCATTGATGTAATTTCCAATATTCTCAGTCAGTTAAGAGAGCAGTGTATTATGATAATAAATGATTGAAAGAATTTTAGTTTTCTCTTTTAAATATGCAGAAATTTGACATAAAATAATGTTAACTTTTCGTTCTGAAAAGGAATTTATAACGTTACATTTGTTCGGATCAAATTTCTTCACATTTAAAGGACAAAACTAAAAATCGTTTAATCATTTATTAACATAATACATTGCTCTCTTAAAGTGACTGAGCATATTGGGAATTTAATCAATGCCTTTCACAAAACGCCCAATGAAATATTTAATAATCTCCAAAGGAAGCGAAAACTTGTAAAATTACAGACGTGGACAAATTATTAGACTTGGAAACATAATATAATTCGTCATATCAACTATCAGTATAATTCACAGAGTCTCTATTGTTGTAAATATGATTGTTTACATCTTGTGGTACATTTTTCCAATGGTTAAGTATATATTTTTCTGACTATGTTGGTACTACTGGTGTTTTAATTATATACTGCAGAAGATATTCTTCCATGGCCTGCAAGAAGACCGGACATGAACGAAACTGAAAATCTGTGATCTACACTGAAGAAGAAAGTGAACAAAAAGAGGCTTACAACCACATATGGACTCATTTAAGCACTGTCTGATATCTGGCTAAATGATGCTGATATTCAAAGAAAGTGTCAAACTTAGGTTTCCAGCATCCCTGACAAAATCAACGTGTTAATAAAGAATAAGGGAATGTTCACAAAATATTAGTAACCTCAAGACTCAATTTTCTGTCCATTATTTCTGTGCAAAATACATTTTTGTTCATTATTTCTAGTCGCCCTGGTTGGCAAGTTGGTATAGCGCTGGCCTTCTATGCCCAAGGTTGCGGGTTCGATCCCGGGCCAGGTCGATGGTATTTAAGTGTGCTTAAATGCGACAGGCTCATGTCAGTAGATTTACTGGCATGTAAAAGAACTCCTGCGGGACAAAATTCCGGCACATCCAGCGACGCTGATATAACCTCTGCAGTTGTGAGCGTCGTTAAATAAAACATAATAATAATATTTCATTATTTCTACCGATAAATACAGTTTCGTTGCACATATAATTAATTTAGTCTAATAATAATTTGTTCACGTCTGTATATTAAGCTTTTTTGTTTGAAATATCTCAAAGAATAACCTTCTCAAATTAATGACGTTATTTATGGTTCATACTGTATATGCTAAAATGTTTTAGTCGGCAAGATTATTATATTTGCTAAACAAAACCAACACTGAAAATTACGCATATAAAACAGAGTAAACGTGACGTCTTAACCGTAAAAATAAAGCTGGATATTTAGACGGTTTAAACTTCAACCAATCAAGACCGGCTGGCAAATTCATTTATGCGAATTGTGTCGTCAACTGGCCTTTCCTAAAATCCCCTGCGTTAACACAAAAACCACCAATCTTCAAGGAAACTAGAGTCGACGGTAATTCGGAAGGCGGTAGTCTGCTAGCGTTTGAGTCGAGAGAGACAGATAGAGGGGGCAAGGCAGCGTACAACATTGCCACATCGTACTTCACGCGCACGTGCGATACAAATAGCGCAGGAGAGAATTTAAATTATCAAAAGACAATAATGACCTTAACCGTTGATTAATGTAAGCATGACACCAAACAAACCCTGTTTCCTTCACTAACAATATTCTTTGCACTGTTCTCAAATCCACACCACATGCTTCTGCAGTCGTTTCTTGCACGTTGGCAACGTTGCAGCCAGCATCAAGATAGCCGAGACCGTTCTGCTCGTCAACGTTTTTAAAATAATTATACACCTTAAACAATATTTTCCGCACCTGCCTGTGCAATACTTGTCTTTTTTACAGTCTCTTCTTCCATTTATTTATCTTACACATACACACACACACACACACACACACACAGTAAATGTTAGTTTTACTTATTCAATGTACTGAAACACTCACACGTGAACAAACGAACTTGGGAAGTTTGTTATAGAATGATTCCGATTGGTTCTACTGTACAAGCTTGTGACGTCACATGCCAGAAATGCTACGGCGCATATAGCAGCCGACCACCTTCCGAACTGCCGTCTAGTCTAAAGGTACGGTCACACTTCGCTACTTTTGCTGCGATGCAATACAAAAAACTGCGCAACTCTCGTACTGCGAAGTGTGAACAACGGTGCAACCCGAAAAGTAGCGGCTGCCGAACCTGCTGCTCGCTACTTTTCCATCCTGCGCGCAGCTTAAAAGTAGCGATGTGTGAACAGGGTTCTCAGGGTTGCAGCCGCAGCATTTTTGATATCGGTTTTGTTGAAACTTTTGCTGCGGTTGCGACCAGTGTTGCCACCCAAATGTGCCAATGATACTTTTATTGTTTGGATGTATTTTAATGTTAGATGTGATAAAAATAAATTATTTGTAACAGTTATTAAATACACAACACAGTTTGAGCATATTTGCTGACGATATAATTCACTTTTTTAATTTTCTGTAGCGTAGTTTCAAACAGGAGGTTGCCAACATTGATTAAGTGAATATGCTGTTGGTTATCATTTAAGTATATGGGCGTTTTTAAAAGCTTTATAGTAAAAATAATGCAAATTTCTGAATACTAGTTAGGACAGAAAAGCAAATAATAGATAAGTAAGCTTTCGCATGAGTTTATTAATAATGCGAACATAACCACAAAATGTATATTGAGAAGTCAACACTGAGATGGAAACCTGCAGCATGACTGCGGCTGCAAAAGTAGCGCCTTGTGTGTGAACAGACTCGCAACCTCCAGTTGCAACTTTTGCTGCACTCGGGTTGCGCAGCACGAAAAGTAGCGTGCAGCGCGCTACTTTTGGCTTATGTGTGAACACGACACGCAACTTTTGCAGCTGCAGTACAAAAGTTGCGCAGCAAAAGTAGCGACGTGTGACCATACCTTAACACCTCAAAATGTACAAGACAATTTATTTTAGTTACAGAAAAGTCGCATTAAATTGAAATATAATATTGTGTACATTACATTTTTAGTTTGAAAAAATGTCTGAAACATGGGGGGGGGGGTGCATCCTGAAATCCGGGGGGGGGAGATATTCCCCTCCTCCGGGCCACCCTTGAATTCATCACTGGTGGTCGTGTGCACCATTCTCGATCATCTAGCCCGTTTATTAGCAATCACGGAAACATGGTTAATTCTTGACAATGATCAAGTTATAGATGCGGTGCACCGACATTTTCCCTCGATCAACTCAGTACCGCCAGCTGACGGTACGCTCGCTTGAGAAGAATCATCTGAGCGCTAGGTTACCGCGTATAAAACAGCGAACGAACGCACTCTGTCAATTATCGCTTCGTTTTTGTTTGTCGGACTGTTTCAAACATCCTCGCAGTTTTCAAATAACAAGTTTCAATAATCATGGAAGAAAAAAAGAAAAGAGCACCGAACTTCTCACAGTTCGTAGTGGGAATTCTTTTAGATGTCGTCAGCAATTCTGCATCCATATTAGAGAATAAAACTACTGACGGAAGTTCTCTAAGAGAAAAGCAGGTTACCTGGTTGGATTTAACCTCACAATTCAACATGAGTTATACGTGTTTACATAATTCCACATAACTTGTAACGTAAATTATACAGTGGTTATTTCATATTATTGATAATAATTAGGAACATATTAGTATACGGATATCTCACTGACAATAATCTTGAAATAGGCTACTAAAAAGAGTAGATTTGTATGTGTTTGTCGAATGCTCATCATCTTGCTTACGAAAAGACACATTTCAATGCCAATCATTTATTTGGAAAAATTTCAGTATATGGATACCTCGCTAACAATTATTTTAAAATAAAAAAAAGCAATTCGTCTGTGTATTTCGAATACGTATCATCATGCATACGAAGAGGAAGTTTTTAGTGTCAATTTATTTTGTGTGCACAAGGTTGGAATTTTGGTGTAAGAGGGAAAGGAAAGTATCCTTGTTCTGAAATTTACCCATTTATTTTGTGTTCACAAGGTTGGAATTTTGAAGTAAGAGGGAAAGGAAGGTATCCGTGTAATTTCTCTTAATTCAAGCGTAAATAGCCTAATTGTCCAAAAGGTCATGTAGGTCCTAATAGTTTCAAACGGAAAATCTATAGCTAATAAGTGATAATCTCGCATTGTACAAAATGGTCATTTAGTTTTACTATATTATTACCAGCATAGAATAACTACTTCATTATTAAGTTAACAACATTGGACAGTTAGGCCTAAATAATATTTTGTCCTCAAGTGAAGTCCCGATCTTCCAAAGCAGAAACATATATAAAACATTAGTCTATTTTGAGAGAAAAAAAACATTTTTATTATTCATCTACAAACTTACTCTTTCTACAATAACACCAATTCTGTTATTTCCGCAGTGATTTGCGTGTTCAAGATACATAATTTCATCTTCAATTCCATCAAGTACGTCAAATCGTGCCTCCATTTTGGTTTTCTCGACTTGACCATGTTCAATTCAAGATAATCAGTCCCACACCCGTGATCAAATTTGATCTTCAACAACTCGCTTGTTTAAGTTTGATCGAGATTGATACTCCACAAATTGGCGTTGAAGATGGTCAAGTGCCGACTTAACTATAGTCAAATTTTAATCGAGAATGGTGCACACGGGCATGAAGGTCCAATTGAGAATACTGATATCTTGAAGCTTATCTAGTAAGGAGGGTGAGGTTTCGCTGGATAAGTTAGGAAACAAAATTGTTGAAGATATGAGCTCTAGTACAAGCACGAAGCCAAATGGCTCAGCATGTCTGAGGGTAGACAAGGTACAGACCTATGAAATATTAAAGTCAGAGTCCAAGACCCACAAAGGAAAGGCTAGACATCCGAGTTTCACATAATCCGTGTTCTAAGAGCCATAATAGTCGCTCTGTCTGTGATAAATGTGAGTTAAATTGAAAGATAGTTTCTAACGGCCTTCGGTTGTGGTGTAAGAGACACGCGGCCAGTTTATCATCATCACTGAAGGGATAAAAAAGAGTGAATGAATGCTATCTCGCAAGATGCTGCAGTAATGGCGTCCAATATTCAACAGGTCCTCTCCCACCCTCTCCTCAGTCGCACTGCCGCACTCATTGGGCACGTATCAAACTGACCACCGGACGTGACATCTAGTGGGGGCGGTGCGAACGAGTGCAATTCCCGGCCCGGTCATTATAACAGTTGCAATTATCATAACGACTCTAGCACTGATACAGAACCCGGCGGCAATCATGTCTGCAGAGGCGGCTCCGTTTACCAGCGTCTCTTTCTAACGATGAAGACTATAAAGTGACGTCAGTCTACATTTTTCATTCTAGCGTTACTCCAATGTAATATATCGTTCTTCTTGATACAGAAGCCGACACAAATCATATTACCTGCAGTGGTGGCGTGAGTAACCAATCCCTTTTTATGATGTGATATTATATATTACAATATTAAATGGATTTAAGGGAGGTGGGATATGATGATAGAGACTGGATTAATCTTGCACAAGATAGGGACAGATGGCGGGCTTATGTGAGGACGGCAATGAACCTGCGGGTTATTTAAACGCCGTAAGTAGGTAATAAAGAAAGAAAGAACTGACACATTTATCATACCATGAGATCAACAGAGATGAGTAGACGGCTGTCATTCACTGGTTCCGATCCTAGGTGCCAGAATTCTACGACACAGAGACACAAAAGTTGATCTCAAGGTACGACAAATGTCTGAAGTTCGGTGGTGATTATGTTGAAAAATAACTCAACAATTGCTGTATCTGCTGCAAAAAATTTAATATTTTCATGAAATTGTGTCCCAAGAAAACTTAACTTTATTGTCGGCCCTCGTAATTGCGCTCGAGTGGCCAAAATTTGTATAAGCAATTATCTTGACATTATTAACAAGGTGGAAGAAAAAAAATAACTTTTTTATCTGCCCTTATGAGAATGCTTGTTAGCTGACAAAGTGGCTATCATGTTTGTAGTGATGACTCTAGTAATCAGCCTCTCTTTAAATGTGGGGATGATGAACTGACACTTTCATCTAATGTTTCATTATTCCGAAGAAAGCTTTGATGTCTGCAGCGGTGGCCCCAGCACCAACACTGGCTTTCATGTACAGGTACATCACTTTATTTTTACCAACATTTTTAACATTAACATATACTCGGAAACACTGTTTCCCCCTTCCATTACAGGAGTTTGATGTTACTAGTGCAATATGTAAACAAATCATTTTACTAGGTATAGGAAGAGAGAAAAGTAGTGTATCCATTTATGTTGTAGGGAAATACGATATTACGATTTTCAGTTTGATCATCACTTTTACGGAATTTATCAAAATACAGTAGAGTAGTAACATTAAAAAAAACTCAACTTTTCAGGCGGCTATGTTCGTTATGTAATGTCTACTTTATTTAGCATATTAATTATTGATGTTATCATAAAATATAGCGAGTGCATTTAAATTGAGGGGGTCATAAGTAAAGGGCTGTAAGTGCACTTAAGTTACTTTTGAGAAAATGGGGTTTAAATATTTAAGCTTTCGTAAAATCGGTGAAATTTTTTATTTAAATTTTAATGTGTAATGCGATTAAAATATCCCTTTGCTACTAAAATTTTAGATACTTTTGCTTACACTGGATGCACTTAACTCATGTTATTACAAATGTCACTAGCATTCCTTTGCTTCTAGCCACCTCAATTCAAAAAAAGCTAATCTGAATTTTTAAACAAGTTGCTGAAAATGGTTGCCGTTCATTACAATGCAGGCTTCAATTCAGTACGCATATTATTAAAAACATTTTGAAGCATATTCTCTGAAATTGAATTTATCGTTTCTTGAATATAATTTTTAGTACGATATTATTAATATAGGTTCTTTCTTCTATAGAAAACGCAATCATATTTATGAAACACACTATACACTGCAATGTTTACATCACTGCTTGAAGACTTCGAATGCAACAACGGCCGTAAGTTTGTGTGTCTGATGGGAGCAAGGACATTAGTGAAGGGGTGAGAGTGAAGTACACTCAGAAATGCAGGTACAATAAAAATGCAAGTAAAAATAAAATGATGTCCCTGTACAAAGACAAAATGGTACGAGATAATAGATCAATGACATCCATAAGTGGAAGTCTTTTCGACTTAAAATTGAAGAGGTGGATTCCAAAGTGTCCCAAGTCTTTTTTAAGATTCTAGCTCGTTTTATTTGTCGTTTAATGTATCCTTTTCAGGTCTATATACAATGTGTCCGCAGAAACATTCCGGAGTTGTAAACTGCTATAGTGTCGCTGTCAGTTGCCGGATTTATACGAAACTGGTATCATTGGAAAGAGAAACTCAAAAATTCTGTATGTGTGTATGTATTTATTCACACTGCAATGGGTATATACCCGGTGGCAGTGGTAACTAATTACACTCAATAATGACAATAATAAACTTATTAATTAAAAATACAACGTACCTATCTCAAAGACACTCGATGTGTGCTCCACGTATCACGTCGCAGACATCAAGGCGATATTCCCACTCATGCCACACACGTTCCAACATATAGGAATGGATTCGATGGCGGCAGTGATACGAAGTTGGAGCTCTTGCAGATTTTGAGGTAGTGGAGGTATATAGACAAAATTCCTTTTGTGACCCCATAAAAAAGTCACAGACGGTAAAGTCAGGGGACCTCGGAGGCCAGCTGCAGAAGACATTATCTTGGTTCCCAGTGCGCCCAATCCATCTTCCTACAAGTTGTTGATTTAGAACATCCCGTACATCAAGATTCCAGTGAGGAGGTGCTGCATCTTGTTGGAAAAGAAATTCATTGCCTTCTTCTTCCAATTGTGGAAACAACCACCCAGTAAGCATATCAAAATAACTCATACCGGTGACAGTGTTCTCTTGAAAGAAAAATGGGTCACACACTTTCTGTTTCGAAACGTCACAAAACACATTTAGCTTAGGGGAGTCACGTTCACCCTCCAAAATGAAATGTGGATTCTCGCTCCCCCAAATCCCAACATTGTGCTTGTTTACTTTTCCATTGACGTGGAACGTTGCCTCGTCACTAAAAATGAATTTGGCTGAAAGGTCTTCATCATTCTAAATAACCCTCTAAATGCTGCAAAATTCACATAGACTTGAAAATTTAACATTCAGATCATTTAACACAATTTGCTTATATCAATCATTGCCTTAATGACAAGTGAAATAGCGGAAATGGCGTTTTTTTCTTTATTCTTGTGCTGCCATCTGTTGTTCCGGTCAACAATTATTAATTACGCATTTTCTGAAATTCTTTGAGCTGGCTGCTTTTTCTAATGATACCGGTATGAATTTCGTAAAACACATAGGGCAGCGTTTCTCAAACTTTTTTGAAGTGAGGACCACTTTTTTAAGTCGGAAGAGTTCCGCGAACCACCTTACTCTTGTTCCCTTTGAAAGCAAATTTATCATTTTTGCAGCATATCTTAATACCAGTAAACTTATACTTTAAAATGGAATTAATTAATTATAATACTTCTCTAATTATATTTTTGTAGCCAATCACAAGTAACTCATAACAAATTTTGTGCATTGTTGATTCATCGCTTGCCTGTTAGCAGCTAGTTGTTTGAAATCCTTCTTATGTGGTACACGCAGTAGTTGTCCCTGTCTCTGTTAAATAGTGTCCATTACAAATAATGGAAAACTGACTTCGATCCGGATCTTTGAAAAGAAAGGAACATGATGATATGCTTCATTTAGGCAGTGCTAATAGTTCAGAAGCTGTGTGTGAAGAAATATATTAATATCAGTGATTATAGTGCCATTACAGAAATATCTAGTCCTAGTGATAGCTATTCAAAGAAAAAATACTTTCGTAAATATGACAAGAGTTATTTGGAACTTGGATTTACTTGGTGTGGTAATCAGAGTGAACCAAAACCTCGGTGCATTGTCTAAAATTTCTTATATCGTCATCTGGAAAAAAAAAATTAAAAAATTAATGAAGAAACATGCCCGATTTTCAACAAGTAAAGATGCAATTTGACACGTTCTATTTTATTAGTGTACGACGTATTGTACGTGCCCATTTCAATGTGCAGACTGGGTGTCGGAAAAACTATCAAGAAAGTCATCAATACATGAAAAGTTTCGGTACTTTGATCCTCTGTTAGGAATTCGAGTGGTCCCTGGCTGGGTTAGAGGCTCTGCACCAGATGTGCAGGGAAAAGATGGCGAGAAACACCACGTTCATAGTGCTTTAAATCCCTCGTTTGTTGCTGAGAAAAGAGTGGGTAGACGGGTAGGGTAAGAAATTATTTCATAAAATATTAGTACTGCGAGAAAAAGTGAAAGGCGATTGTCGTGTGTCATTTCCAAACTCTGAGATTTTCAGCTGTAGTGTGATATGCAATTCGTTTGAATTTTATTTCTTCTTCTGTATTTTTTTGAAAGACCACAAGGGCAGAAATTGAGGACCACAGGTGGTCCGCGGGCCATAGTTTGAGAAAAGCTGACATAGGGCCATATCCATAGACATTCTTAGAGCGGGCTTCCGGTGGATGATCAGCGTACTAACTTTTTCGTATTCATAAACCAGTGTTAGCGATATGATGTGATATGAATCCTGTACAAGTAATCACTCGATAGCTGGGGCTAGTTTAGCACGCTCGTAGTCCGGGCTAGCGAAATGTCTATGCATAGCACCCATAGTGACAGAATTATAGGAGTTTATAACCCCGGAATGTTTTTGCGGACACACTGTATAACTGTGTAAGTTAATTTAACAGACTCTCCTAAGTCTTGACTTAGGTCCGTTTGAAAAAGAAGAAGAAAAATACATATGTAGACACTAGGAGCGTCAAATTTGTTGTATAAATTTTTGTCATTTTCTCATAATTACTAAGTAATTTTTACTTGGACCAGTTTGGAATCCACTCGTCAATTAACAAATACATTATGGACTCCTATGTGATAGCCGGGTGACGGCAGATAACATTCAAGTGCGCCGGTTCTGCTATCGGGTAATGTTCTATTTCATACCAACAGTCACAATGAGAACATAAATATAAATGTAAATAGTGTACTGGGCTACCGTGGAAACATAATATTCTGTTGTTTCGATAGCTAGTGTCACCAAACTTCTGTATTCAAACTTTCACGATGCTAGCAGGCTTGCATACCCTTCGGGCGCTATCACAGAAGTTCAGCGTTGAATCAGTAACCTAAAATGACGCCTCTGACCATTGGTTTCCCATCTCAATGTAGACCCGTCTATCGCCTGTTTCATTTTGTCCCTGATAATCTGCAACACCATGGGTCTTTTATTAAGTTCGTAAAAAGTAATTTAAGGGATAAATTGAAGTTTTAACCATTATTCAGAGATTATGATATCCTACATCGTGCGAAAAAATCTATATCCCTCTAGTGATAATGCATAAAAACTGAATTATGAAAAAGGTGTTACGTTTACGTATTGAACATCACAACACCTTCGTTCATGATTAGAACTTAGGTTTGAAAATGAAGACTTTGTGGTAGGGGGTAAGATGAATGACACTTTCTGTTAATTCTGAGAAAAACGGAACAAACTCAAGGATATTTAGCTATTTTCCCGCTATACAATAGTTTCCTTTGCTTGTTTCTCTGGACAATTAGTGATTTCACTCCAGTGATTGATCTCAACAACATAGTTTAGAGTTTTCTGTACAATAGGCCTATGGTAAAAGAATCTTGTTTTTAAATTGGACAGTCATCGTTCCCCCTCTCCCAATCTACAAATGTAACATAACCTTTATACAGTCTGATCCGTTTCGGTATGGATAATATTAATTTATTATTATAAAGCTATTATGATAGTAGGAAAAATATCTTGCTAGTTATATCATGATTAAAAGATGGGAGTTTCCATATATGACAATCAACAATGCATAATCTGAAAGGACAAACGAATATTGTAGATGATTAAAATGGCTACTACAAATCAACAGCGGGCACAATGTGTTCTTTGGTATGCTGAATTTGAGAGTGTTGAAAGAGTTCAAAGGGAATTTCGACATAAGTCTGGTGTGCGTAATGTACCTAAATACGATTCCATAATGTTGTGGTATCGAACATTTGTAGAAACAGGTTCTGTGTTAAAAAAACATGCAAGAGGTCGCAGGCGAAACCCAGTACGAGAAGCAGCTATCTCTTGGCTTGGCCCCCAAACTCCCCAGATCTAACCTCTTCTGACTTCTTGGTGTAGGGTTTTGTTAAAGACATTGTCTATTCACAGAAATCCAGGAACATTGATGATCTGAGAGTAGAAATTACTCAAGCTTTTCAACAAATCACCCCTCTTATGTTACAACGGACATGGGCTGAATTGCATCACCGTTATGAGTTGTGCAGGGTGCGCAATGGGGGTCATGTTGAGCACTGAGGAATCTTCCATCTTTCAGTGTTGTATGCACAAAGTTTCAACAAATAAAGTTAAGTAGTAAATGTTTTACGGTGTCTTTATTTTATCCATACCCAAAAGGATCACCCTATCTATTTATTCCCTCAATTTTGTCTTCAACTGGCTGAGTACAGTTCTTATAACATTAGCTTTTTTAAAATGACATTTATCCATTCAGATAAGAAGATAGATGTGTATTTCTTCAACTGTTATACATTCATATTACACTTACATAATTTGCTCTTAAATCAAGTGCACCGGTTTTTCGACCGTACGTGCTTGCTTGGTAGGTTGCGTCTCCTCACAATTAAAATCTAACAACTCTCTATGAAACATGATGTTCTAAGGTGTGTCGCCTTGAAGAACAACAATCCAGTCTTTTTGTTGGAATACTCTATTCTCCACATGAAACCAATCCCTTACTCCCTTCTAGCATCGAGGATGGTAGATATTTCCTACGGAAATGCTCTGTTTCCTTACAATGCGCTAGATTGTGCTACCAGGATTCCTTTTCGACACTTAATGGACAGATGCGGTCTCCTTATTCGGTGACAACTTTTTTTTACCTTTCCATGCAACAAAAATTATGCACGCCAAATCCGCTGCATCATTTTGCTACAATAGTTTATACAAAGTGAACCGTAGGTAATGTCATTAATTGCAGGGTGTTATTTTTTGAGGTATTTCAAACAAAAAAGCTTAATACAATTTTGCAAGTTTTTGCTTCCTTTTCGAAATAAAAATTGTTTTATATGAAAGACTTCATAGCGTGTTGGGAAAGCCATTGATTTAATTCCCAATATGCTCAGTCAATATAAGAGATCAGTGTATTATAATAAATGGTTAAAAAAATTAGGTTTGTCCTTTAAAAGTGCAGCAATTTGATTCGAACAAATATTGCACTTTACAATTCCTTTACAGAACGAAAAGTTACATTTGTTCGGATCAAATTTCTGCACATTTGAAGGACAAAAATAAAATTCTTTCAATCATTTACTATCATAACACATGCTTTCTTAAACTGACTATGCATATCAGGAATTGAATCAATGGCTTTCCGAAAATATGCTATGAAATATTTCACGTAAAATATTTTTTTGTCTCGGAAAAAAGAACAAAATTGTATTAATTTTTTTAATTATCTCAAAGAACAACCCCCCGAAATTAATGACATTACTTACAGTTCAAGCTGTAGTTTATAGTCAACCCTCCCTTAACTGAGAATGGTGTCCGATTTTAAATGCAGATAGAATTTTTCTGAGCATTGGAGCTCAATCAATACGCTATGAAATATTTCATATAAAACATTTTTATCTTGAAATGGAAGCAAAAACGAGCAAAACTGTATTAAACTTTTTTGTTTCAAATATCTCAAAGAATTCATTCATTTAGTGTTCTGCCCAAGGGCAGGTCTTTCACTGCAAACCCAGCTTTCTCCAATCTTTCCTATTTTCTGCCTTCCTCTTAATCTCTGCATATGATCCATATATCTTATTGTCGTCTATGATTTGATATCTTCTTCTACCCCGAACTCTTCTCCCGTTCACCATTCCTTCCAGTACATCCTTCAGTATGCAGTTTCTTCTCAGCCAGTGACCCAACCAATTCCTTTTTCTCTTCCTGATCAGTTTCAGCATCATTCTTTGTTCACCCACTCTTTCCAACACAGCTTCATTTCTTATTCTGTCTCTTCACTTCACACGTTCCATTCTTCTCCATACCCACAATCTCAAAGAATAATCCCTGAAATTAATAACATTACTTACAGTTCAGGATCGAGGAGACGGCCTCCAGATATGGAGGGTAGCTGTGAATATATTGAATAAGCAGTCGCGGACAGCCGATGAGGGGTGGTCCTCCAGCTTGAGGGTTGGGCGAAGGGCTAACAACCCATCACCGTAAAAAAAACAGCTTGTTACGAAACCTCTAAATAAGCCTCGGAATGGGACTGATTCTCTGGCACGACCACAGCAAAGGAGTTACATCAGTTGTTTGTCTATGCGGATAACGTGAATATGTTAGGAGAAAATCCACAAACGATTAAGGAAAATAGGGGAGTTTTACTTGAAGCAAGTAAAGAGATAGGTTTGGAAGTAAATCCCGAAAAGACAAAGTATATGATTATGTCTCGTGACGAGAATATTGTACGAAATGGAAATATAAAAATTGGAAATTTATCCTTTGAAGAGGTGAAAAAATTCAAATACTTGGGAGCAACAGTAACAAAATTGATACTCGGGAGGAAATTAAACACAGAATAAATATGGGAAATGCCTGTTATTATTCTGTTGAGAAGCTTTTATCATCCAGTCTGCTGTCAAAAAAACTGAAAGTTAGAATTTATAAAACAGTTATATTACCGGTTGTTCTTTATGGTTGTGAAACTTGGACTCTGACTTTGAGAGAGGAACATAGGTCAAGGGTGTTTGAGAATAAGGTCCTTAGGAAAATATTTGAGGCTAAGAGAGGGATGAAGTTACAGGATAATGGAGAAAGTTACACAACACAGAACTGCACACAATGTATTCTTCACCTGACATAATTAGGAACATTAAATCCAGACGTTTGAGATGAGCAGGGCATGTAACACGTATGGGCGAATCCAGAAATGCATATAGGGAGGCAGGAGGGAAAAAGACCTTTGGGGAAGTCGAGACGTAGATGGGAAGATAATATTAAAAGGATTTGAGGGAGGTGGGATATGATGATAGAGACTGGATTAATCTTGCTCAGGATAGGGACCAATGGTGAGCTTATGTGAGGGCAGCAATGAGCCTCCAGGTTCCTTAAAAGCCAGTAAGTAAGTAAGTAAGTAAGTAAGTAAGTAAGTAAGTAAGTAAGTAAGTAAGTAACTTACAGTTCAGCCTAAAGTGTATTGTCACCCCTCCCTTAAACGATCATGATATCGGATTTTAAATGCAGTGAGGATTTTTCTGAACATTGGAGCTCAATCAATACAATAAGAACTTGACTGAAACTCATGATTAGTAATTTCCTAGCCTTTTGAGAAGCAAGTGTCTTTCAGCTTTTTTCCTTATAAAAAGTACAATAGTTTCTTTAACGTTTCTTTATGCATGGTTTGGGAATGTTAAAATGTCCTTTTAGTTTCCTGTTTGCTCGTGCCTTTAATTTTGAGCCGCATAGCTGTGGGCGGCGCGTACCTGTGGCAACGTATTCACATCGTCGGTCCCTAATGAGTTGCAGAAACGCGTTAAAGTCACGTAGTACCACGCATACACGGTCCTTCATCACCAGCTGCAGTGACCGCGCACCTTGTTATAAGTTGTGCGTCTTGTGATACAACTTGGTGCGGTCTGCACCCCATATGTGGGGACGCGATACCACAGAGCCGGGGAGAAGACAAATGGGGGAAAGGAGGGAGAGAGGGAAGGTCTGTGTAATGAAAAGAAGAAGATTGATGTGTAAAGAAATAACAAAACTAGTAAAATAACAAAATAGAGCTTAGGCAAAAGAAGAATAGTACATGAAGAAACAAAGAAAAAGGAGAAGAGTGTAATTTATTAGAAGAAATGTTTCCGAGATCAGAAAGAGAAGATGTGTATGAATGGATGGATGAAGGAGAAAGGAAGCGAAAAAATCTTATTTTCCACTCAAGGTTTAGATTTCACTTCCCTTTCTATTTATTTTTGGCTCGTAATCATGTATTTATTTCAGCAGCCTGTTATTATGAATATTATTAGACAGTCAAAATTCGTGACTCGCGAAATCGCGAAAAACCTAAAAACCGAATAAACATAATTTAAATCATGGTTTACATAAAAAATATCATATAACTTAATTACACGTTTCAACTTGCGAAACACTCGCGAAAAATCGCAAAAATCCTATGACTCGCGAAGTTTAGCATATTTTCTGACATTATTCGCTAAAAGATGCAATTTTTCAGCAATTAATAAATACATTATCTAAATTTGGAAACTTTAGAAGTCCTGTTTGAAAAATGCACAAGGTTTGAAATGCTGGCGCTAGACGGTGTGAGTTGAAATGGTTCGTAAACGGTTTGATAAGTGGCAGACGCTATCGAAAAGGTACAAGACTATCGATCGTGGATCGATATATTTCGTTTCTTGTGTAGTAAACTTCTTCAACCGGTATCAGAACTGTTTTACAAACAGAATTTGTTAAGCCTTGATACAACTGAAAGCAGTTTGAAACCTCTTTTTGATCAGGTGCCAACCTTAAAAAATCTATCACCTGATGTAGCAGTACATGCATATAGTAAACTGAAGGACATAGTTAAAAATAGTCCGGGGCTTTCAGTGCGAGAAGGTTTGTTGTCGTTACGTGAAGATCAGAGTGATTTTGTGGACGGAGCACTCCAAGCTATATGGGTTCCAGTTTCTAATGTTGACTGAATGTTTTTTTTTTTTTTTTTTTTCACAGTTCTCGTGTGTGCTAACAAATAGAAGAAAAAACCTTACAATGACAAACTTAGAACTGTTGTCTGCGTACAACTTTGAAATGTTAAATAACATTAAGTATCTTAGAATTATTATCAACGCAAAACTTTGAATATATAATTATAATTGTCAATTATCTTAAGCAACATAATACTTTAATAAAACAGGGTGAACATTTCAAGTTTACTAAACAAACTTTCGTTTTCACTCAAGAATTTTTATTCTTTTTAATCAAGAATTTTAGCGGCTTTTATTCAAGAATTTTGACTGTCTCTAAATATTATGCATATGGCATTTCCAATTATTTATAAGTTCCTCTACTTAATCAGTAATAGAAATATTCAACTCAGATCTAATACTTTCTTTCTGGAGACGAAGGCTAATTTGGATTTCCGGTCTCTGAGCGGGTCAAAAACCCTGACAGAACTGTTATTTAGGCCTAATAATCGTGGTGAATTCGGTGAAGTCCGAAGGGCCCAATTAGTCAAATCCACTGTCCTCACCTCCACTTTGGGGCCCCCGTGGGATCTCTTAGGATACGAAAAAGAGAGTGGTGTGCGGAAAAAAACGGGAAGCTATCGCATTTATCTTTCCCAAGAAAAACTGCAAACATGGCATGATGACACTTTCCACGGTAAAAGATTCTAGATGTAAACATAGGAAAGATTGAAAAATACTGGGTTTGCAGTGACAGATCTGTCCTTGAGAATAACACTATGAATGAATGGCACAGCAGGAATAGTTTTGTATATTCAGATTTTTCTTCTTGTACGTGCCGGTATATTAAACGTTGGGTGATATCCACTGGTTTTGAGTAAATGGCTGCGTTCAGCCGGGACAGCACTAATTCAGCTATTCATTTTCGCTGAGTTACAGCAGCTGTGAGTGGCTGAGCGACCAGATTCAAAATGTCCGCTGTGTTTACAAAGAAACACACCATTGTTCCGTCTACCCCGGAATATAAGACACCATTGGTTGTTGCCTACCCCTCCACTTTCGCTGGCTTGCAGCGAAAAAAAATTTTGCTATGAAAAATGGCGGCAGCTATTTCAGCGCTGTCGGTCAGCAAGGCGTTCAATGTGTCACTATTTCAGCGCTGCCCCTCCTGAACGCAGCGAATGGAATGGAATTTTAGGAATGGGGAACACTATGACCCAGCACTGCGACCTTTCACAATTTCTTGTGCTAACTCTCAAGCTTGTCCACCGCTGTGGCGTAACGGTTAGCGTGCCTGGCCGTAAACGAGCGGGCCCGGGTTCAAATCCTGGTTGGGGCTAGTTACCTGATTGGGGTTTTTCCGGGGTTTTCCCCCCAACCAATTGAAACAGAATTTCTGGGTAACTTCCTAACTTCCGGCGTTGAACCTCGGAATCATGTCGTCAGCATTAAGTCGCATATCATCCTCATCCATACAGGTTAAGTTCACGGTGCGGCCGTTCTGCTACCCAATCATTCACAGAGTAGGAGTGGTAAGCACAATAAGCCCCAGGATCCCTCCTCCGTACAAGGTAAAAAACAATCTCTCATGCTAGGCGCATTCCCAAACCCACACCGGCTGACAACACTAAGGTTCACTGCACTACACTGGGTATTCAGATTTCGAGCAGGCAACCCCCGTCGTCCCTAGGCCAGCCCCCTCCGTGCATCGCCAGTCGGTGTTCGAGAAATGATACGGAATGGTGGCGAAATGGAGAAATGTTGGCGGAATGATATAGATGCCTAATATTGGGAAATGTGAGAACCCCGAGAGAAACTCCAACTACGACCTTGTCCGCCACAAATTGCTATGGGTTCTTCAATCCCAACCGCCTGAGTGACAGGCTGAAGGCCTGATCACTCAGCCACCGCAGGGAATGGTTTTGAGTAAAACTATCGTTGTTTTCGATTTTACAGGGATTTGTACCATTATTTTTCGATTGGGGTTAAGTACGGTTGCGGTAGTTGGAGATCGTAAGTATATGTCTCGCCCAAAAATGGGTCGCGGCTTCAGAAAGTTTTGGAACCACTAGTCTTATGTAATAAAGGGTACCATTTGATTATTTACAGACTACTCCCTCTGTTCCAAAATATGATTTAGAAAGATGTCTTTTATTCCGTTCCAAAATACTGTATGGTATACATTTGAAGAGTCCACTGCAAGAATGATGGATGTCACTTTCTTGTCGAAAATGAACCAAGACTGTCAATGCATAGCTTAAGGGAACCGAGTAGTGATTAGGGGTCAAAAATTCGATTTTTTATTTTGTGTTTTTATAAAAGTACAAAACTTGCTTTTAAAACTATACATATTGTGGGATGCATCTCTGCAGATAAACCCTTTAAATTTGGAGGCGCATGTAATTCATAGATCCTTCTTCTTTTTTAACGAAGTTTTTCGTATGTTTATATTTTTCAAACTTAAGTGCATTTTTCTCTGAAACTACTGAATCAATTTACATGAAATTTTTACAGTGTTTTCTGCAGTCTGTGTTCTACAAAGTAGACCTACGTGTTTAAGAATATCACACACATAACACGTGGGAAAAAATATATATTAATTGAAAAAAAAAATTGCAAAAGTGTTAATCGAAGTTCATTTTTTTTTCAGTTTCACTAAGAGTGAAATGTTTAACTAAATTTTGCTTTAGAATTTACAATATACATTACTTGATAACTTAAAAAAATACAAGGTATATGAGTGAAGATTGTAGTAAGTAGTGTGTACCTGAAGGTTGAGGTACATTTAGAAAATTGGGAAAACAAGTTATCAGTTAGGGCCTTTCTTTTGCTCTTGGATACGAAACTAATGAGTTGTCTTTTATACCACTGAATTCAGAATTATTTATTGTATAACCATGGAAATTTTTATTACATTCTGAATACTAAAAGCCTAGAAATATTGAACTAAACTTTTGTACTGAAATTCTTTAATCGATCAGGTATCACTACCCACTCACCTTAAGACATATAGAATGTACATACAGAGTTATATGGCATTAACACTGATAGTCATTGTCCAGTAATGATTGGAAAATCACAGTTAAGCTTTGAGCGCTAAGCATTTCGAACTTTCAATTGCTTCTCCTGCAAAATGTATTCCAAATGACATCCATCATTCTTGCAGTGGACTCTTCATTTGTTAAATTTCTCAGTAATATAATGTAACTTTAATACATCTTCTAGATATTTATTTGTTTGATAAATTAACATAAGAAAAACTAACAAAGTACATTTCATCCTGTGTGATGTCAAATTAATAAAAGAAAAACCAAACATCGTTTTGAGAGAAGCAAATTAACATAAAAGCTGCAATAAATTACAACCCGTTTTATACGACTGTTGTGCCTTAGATGATCTATTCAAAATTGACTGGGTTGGTGTTACATTTTCTGCAACAGGAACACCACAGCAGGTGCCCATTTGATTTCTGTTCATTATGAACTATTTAAATATTATAGTTTGATGCACTACAGAAGATTAGAAACATTCACAACTGCACTGTCTGATAGTCCCTTTACTACTGAACAAAATACCACACCGCGAAATATTTCGTGCGCTCATTCGCAATAATTAAAACTTTTTTTTTGTTACTATACCATATTTTGGAACGCAGGGAGTAATAAATAATTGAAGTATGTACACTTCCCGCCTGGGATCTGCAAGCATGAGTGACGTCACGCGGTGGGTAGAAGCAGTACTATAGTATATGCTCGCGCATGCGCACTCTCTGTTTTACAGACGAAGCTGGCGGCCGCTATGCTTTCATATTACAGGCGATTAGTGCACATCAGTATAGTAAATTATTAAAACATTAACTAAAAACCAAGCTACGCATAGCTTCGCCTAAGGCAAAACAGTGTCAGATGGCCACTCGCTACCTATTAGTATTAAAAATGGGAAGAAAGAGGCAATAGACTAAAAGAAAGTGAGGAAGGAAGAAAGAACGAACGAAGAAACTAACCGGGGAAAAATTACATTTTTACGAACTGAATAGAAGCGTGATAAAAATAAGATAACAAAATCAAAGGAGCAGAAGAAAGAATAATAAAAAAGAGGCAAATGTGGGAAATTGTTAGCAGCAGAAGGAAGTTTAAGAATATAGCCTACTACGAAAAATAAAAAAGAGAAAACCTTGAGAAAAAGAAAATTGTGACTAAGTATAGGATGAAAGAGAGAAGAGAAAAATAAAGAGAGTGTAGGTACGGTAAAAGTGGCAGAGCTACGTGGAGGAGAACGAAAAGAAGAGAATAATCATTCTGTTGTACGAAACAAAGCCAGTCAAAACGTATGGACCTTCTCCAGAGCGGAGTTAAAATGGAACAGGCAGTCAACCCTGCTCTTTCAAGTGTCTGCAATGCTCAACTCGCTGATTAACTTTCTCCCTATTGTCTCAGCACTTTAAACAGCTGAAGGCTTAATTGCGCAATATCTCGCAAAACACAACAATATTAAGCGCAGTTCCAATTCAGCACAAGGGCGTCATGAATATTGAAGCCCCGAGTTCATAAACTTTGGCAGTTTTAATTGTGGCTCGTCAAATGACGCACAGAGCCCAAAAGGGCACTTGCTTCTAGAGGCTCAGTGAAGCCTCTTGTCCATTCATAGCAGACGTTGCAGACATTGAGCGAAATATTACGATCTACTGGAACTGAAAATGTATGGCTCACAATTTTTTGTTGTTGCATTTCTACGCTATTTCACTATTTCTATGAACCAGGTCCACTAATTGATGAAGATCAAATTTATAATAATAATAATAATAATAATAATAATAATAATAATAATAATAATAATAATAATGATAATAATAATAATGATAATAATGATAATAATAATAATAATAATAATAATAATAATAATAATAATAATAATAATAAAGAAGAAGAAGATGGTGAAACTCTGTGTAGAATATTTTATACCGGACGGGGAGATGATTACTGTTCACTGCATGGAAATTTTGTCATTTTTAATCTCCTCTTCGTCCAGCTAAGGCTTTCAAGGTCTAACAAGCAAACATTCTGATGGGGGCAGATAAAAAAGTTAAATTTATTTCCTTCACCATGTTAATAATGTGAAAAGAAGTGCTTATACAAATTTTGGCCACTCGACCGCAATTACGAGAGCCGTAAAAAAATAAGTTCGCCAGAGGCCGTAAACAAGAAAGAAAACACATTTTCATTGGAAAAAATTATTGGAACAGACACAGCAATTGTTGAGCTATTTTTCAACATATTTTCACCGGAATTGAGACATTTCTCATATCATGGGATCGACAGAGAGAGTTGCAGACGCTGTCAAACGCTGGTTCCGATCCCAGGCGGCTGACTTCTATGACAAAAAAATTGATCCCATGGTATGACAAATATCTCAATTCCAGTGGGGGATATGTTGACAAATGTAGCAATAAGTGCGGTATCTGTTTCAATAAATCTTTCCCTGCAATTGTGCTTTTTACTGTAAACTTTCCCGGGAAAAATCACTTTCTGGACGGCCTCATAATTGCTGTCGAATTGCCAAAATTTGTATAAGCACTTCTTTCGACATTATTAACATGGTGGAAGAAGAAAATTTAACTTTTTTATCTGCCCCCATCAGAACGTTTGCTTGTAAGCGGAATTCAAATAAAAATTATATTAAAAGCATAGTTATTGACACATACGGTTCCATGATGAAAAATGAAAAAAAAAAAAAGTGCCAGAACGCCGTTTCAGTGTGTTCCGCCAGAACAAGAAAAAGCACTGATAACAATTTCTATGTAGTGTCGGACATCCAGTGTTGCAGACAGGTGGTTGTTAACACGCAATCGAAAAAAAAAAAAACAATTTGAGTGGCATTAGAAAAAACAAAGGTAATTGTCAAAAGTCCAAACCTATCTACGCTGGACGTCCGATAAAAGATTTTTGTTATCGTTTTTGAAAACTCACCTATTTGAATTAATGTGAAGTCTGCGCTTTGTGAATTGCACATAGTTTCTCTATACGTAGCATTATGGTTGATAGGCCAACACGTAAATCATCTTCAAGATGCAGGAGTCTGTTCCTTTGTTTAGATTTCACTATTTTTATGGCAGAAAATGCTGATTCACACAAGTATGTCGTTGAAAACAGCAGTTCTAAATGTATTTTTAGTTTATTCGGCACCATCGACTGAAGATATCGAATGATAGAAGACATTAAGATAAGTGGATCATATGCGGAGACAAAGAGGAAGGCAGGAAATAGGAAAGACTGGAGAATGCTGGGTTTACAGTGAAAGACCTGCCCTTGGACAGAACATTATGAATGAATGAATGAATTGCTAAAGGCGATTAATTTAGATTAATTTAACAATTTAACCCTAATTACTGAATGCTATAAAATCTCAGTAATCGAATGTTGTAGAATATGTGAAAGAGAAGACTGAACACACCACTGGGTCTCAAAACGAAGATTTGTGTTCTGTACATTACGGGCTGTACTATACCTTTTGAGTGTAATGTTCGGGTTAATTCCGATTTCGTTTCGATATACATACCCTTTGCAAGGAACATATTCCTTAATTTCGTAAAACAGCCACGAATTGTTTACTTCAAGAATCCAGAAAACCTGGGATTTGGAGCAACAAGAAATTTCTACATTACGTCTGATGATGTATGTATGTATATATATGTACGTATGTATGTATTCACACTGCAATGGGTATATACCCGGTGGAAGTGGTAACTAATTACACTCAATAATGACAATAATAAACTTATTAATTAAAAATACAATTAATAATACTAATAATTAATACTAACAATAATTTATAATAATAATAATAATAATAATAATAATAATAATAATAATAACCCTAAATTAAATGAAACGATCACTTATAACAACATTTGAAATAAATCTAATTTGTATCTTAAACCTAAGATCGAACTAAAACCCACGAATATGATATGTTGATATCTGCACAAGTACCTTTCAACATTACACTCATTTCGCTGTCAACTCACTCACTGCACTGGAACTACGACACATTTCCTGATTCTATCCTGATTTCACAAACACTTCAAAAACATTTCACTGTTCAAATACTTTGCACTGCCACTATAAACTATAAAGCTTCACTGACAGGAACACGTTTCACTTACACTACACACTTCACTGACACAACATAATTCTTCACTGATACAATACTTCAATAACAACATATCATTTACACCCTTTAAATACTGTGTATAATTACCGTCTATTAGCAAAGTCCTTAAGCCTATTTTTAAATAATGATAACATTACTCTTGGAATCTGGCACGTATTGCCTGCCATCATCTTTAATGAATGACTTTGTGAATGCCAGGACGTTACAACATTCGCAATCGCCAAGAATCATCTGAACACAAAAATCGGTTTGCGGGTCTTTCGTCCACTACCTTTTGTCCACAATTTGTTTCGTCCATTACTTTTCATCCACTCACTTTCGTTCACGTCCTCTTGTCCACAACTAATTGGTCCATACAATTTACGTCCATCCATACATTTTGTCCACAACTTTCAAGTCCATAACCTTTCGTCCATCTTAGAATATATATTTGTTTTCCCCACCTACAAATTGTATTATAACACCGGAAACATGGTTGTGGAATGTGTACGAAGAAGTCTTCAGTGAGGAACAGAGGATTAACAATTCCGTCGAAGGTTGGCGTAGTAAATTAAAAAGAAAAGCTCATGGTTGTTCATCATCCCAGCATTTGGAAGTTTTTGGAAGTCTTGCTGGATGAACAGGAATCAAATGAGAAGGTGAATACTCACACAAGGACACACAAGAGTCCATGCACCATTAAGTCAGACATATGTCAATAATAACGAACGCATCAGGGAAATGATTATACGGGATGAAGACTACAAGAACGACGGCCGGTTGGAAACATATCAGAGAGGAATTTCATACGGATTAAAAATTAACTCTGCTGAAGTTCTTCAGGAAGAAGAAAATTATGACTAGACAGCGGAAAAAGGTCATTCGGATGTGAAGGTAACTACAACGCGACTAATTTGTCTCGTCAGAGGGTTGTGGTTTACGTAAGCACAGCAGGTACACTAGAGGCGCGTGCAGGTATAGAGCTGGGGAAATGTAAATTGACACACGGAATAATCACTGAATATTGGCTGTACGTTGATATAACTATTGTAATGGCATATTTTTGTGTACTTTTCTATAAACCCTTTAAAGTGAGGATTGTTCAAAGTTTTGAATGGAATATTGCAACTTATCACTCGACACAAATCGTGGAAAAAGTTATATTTCATATTTGAGGCGGAATTTGAACTTGAACACTTATTTTCTTCTAACATAGAGCAACATTTTTCATGTGTTTCTGTGTATTACACTGATGTTCTATCGATTGTTTTGTTATCTTTTTTAATGCACAAATACATAATCGACACTAGTAGCACTACTAAAAATGTGGACACCATATTATTGTATTAAAGAATACACCCTATGTTTTTTAACATCTGTCTTCGGCATTATGATCACTTCACTGAACACAAATGAAGAATATGTTTACGTATCTCAATGTTCTCTGTTCACGTATGGAGGAGGACTGGCTGAGAACGCAGAGTGGCAGTTGTTTTCGGTGTTCGCGTGGTGCTCTCTGCGGACGGTACCGTGTTGTACCTACTTGGAATGCGTGCACACCTCATGCCATAGTCTATGCGTACAATACTTGTAAAACTGTAAACATGAGTTTTGACTTTTTTCCGCCGTCTAATGATGACTAATTACATTTATAATACAAACAGTATGTACATTCAACAACACATTTAAATTAAATAAATTAATTTTTCACCAAATGAAATATGTTTCATGTCACTTATTTTTTTGCCATAGTGGACGAAATAGCCAGTGGACGAAAACATAATGGACGAAGCATGGAAATGGACAAATGTGTCAGTGGACAAAACAAGTGGACGAAACGTAGTGGACCAAAGGCCCTAAAACGCAAAAATCACACTGTGACGAAATCACAGCGATTTTTCCGGAACTGTGACGGCAAAACGCTGTCACACCCCACCTCCAGTTTGGAGTGACCAAGCATAACGTGTCATAGTTGGTGACCTTTCAGGTCATACCTATTTATCTTCGTGCAGGAAACTGTAAATAGTTCCCATACGCTGGAAACGTGAAGTTTGAGGACAAAGTGGAATACTCGGAAGTATATTTGTGTAATTCAATGTACATATTTTCACCTTCAGATGAAGGCTGTTGCCGTACTGAGTCACTGTTACGAGAACCCAGCGTCCACATACAAATTTAGGCGTGCGTTCTGCGAGTGATGCATGCTCCACAGAACGAAAGAAACTTGAGAGAATTTAGTTTAAGAACTTGTTCAGTTGTGTAGCAAATTTGATTGAGAGTAGTACAGGAGTCCGAGCACGTGTGGATGCACGTATTGATTGGCAGGTTTCTTGGCGCCTGTAACTGATATTGATATTATCATAACATGATTCAACATACTGTACATCCAGCAATATGACCCTGCTATATGACATGAATGCATACTGCACCAGACACTGTTATAATGACACATCGAACAGTGTACTACGACTTTGTAATAATAATAATAATAATAATAATAATAATAATAATAATAATAATAATAATAGTAATAATAATAATAATAATAATAATAATAATAATAAAATCCTATGCAAAAACGTATTAACGCAATAAATAGGTAAGTTAATATTTTTATGTAATAGATTGACTGCCTCCGTGGTCTGTTGGTCAGAATGCTGGCTTCCAGATCAGGAAGTGGAGATCCTTGGTTCGATTCCCGGGCTCGGCTCTCAGTGAATTTTTCTTGAAGGAGAGGAATTCCCTGGGTGTCTAGAGTAGACAAATATAAAAATAGATCAGGACTGTCGCTGGGCAGTAACCTGAACACATGTTTCAGCGTTACATTGTTGACAAGTAACTCCATCTGTTAGCACAACCATAAAGCATCTAGAGTTACCAACAACGAAAAAAAAAATGTAATAATTTGATGCATATGTTTGTAGTGCTTTTGTTTTCTGTGGTGGTGGTGGTGGTGGTGGTGGTGGTGGTGGTGGTGGTAGTAGTAGTAATAATACTTACAAATAGCTTTTAAGGAACCCGCAGGTTCATTTCGCCCTCACATAAGCCCGCCATCGGTCACTAAGTTATCCTATGCAAGATTAATCCAGTCTATACCATCATATCCCACCTCCCTCAAATCCATTTTAATATTATCCTTCCATCTACGTCTCGGATTCCCCAAAGGTCTTTTTCCCTCCGGTCTCCCAACTAACTTACTATAGGCCTGTGCATTTCTGGATTCGCCCATACGTGCTACATGCCATGCCCATCTCAAACGTCTGGATTTAATGTTCCTATTTAATTTAATTATGATTTATTTAACGACGCTCGCAACTGCAGAGATTATATCAGCGTCGCCATGTGCCGGAATTTTGTCCCGCAGTTTTTTTTACATGCCAGTAAATCTACTGACATAAGCCTGTCGCATTTAAGCACACTTAAATGGGATCGACCTAGGCCAGGATCGAACCCGCAACCTTAAGCACAGAAGGCCAGCCCTATACCAACTGCGCTACCGAGGTCGATTGTTCCTAATTATGTGAGGTGAAGAATACAATGCGTGCAGTTCTGCGTTGTGTAACTTAATCGATTCTCCTGTAACTTCATTCCTCTTAGCCCCAAATATTTTCCCGAGAACCTAATAATAATAATAATAATAATAATAATAATAATAATAATAATAATAATAATAATAGGAAAAGTAACAATAATAGGCCTACTATTGTTATATTTCTGCGATGGCCGAGTAGTCAGACCTCCAACCTGTCACGCAGGCGGCCCGGGATCGAGTCTTTGTCAGCGACACTTGTGTCGAACAAGGTCGCAATTGGGGTTTTTCTCGCGGTTCTCCCTTTTTCCCCATTTTAGGCATCTACATCATTTCGTCACCATTTATCCACTTCGTCATCATTCCATATCATTCCCCGATCGCCGGTTGGCGATGAACGGAGGGGGCTGCCCTCAGAACGAGGGAGGTTGCCTGCTCCGAACTTGAGTACACCTTAGTGCAGTCAGCCGGTGTGGGATTGGGAATGCTTGAGGGTTAGCTCAATAGATCACAGCAGTGTTGGATCATAGTGCTCTCCTCCAGTGAATTCCATTCCATTTCATCCTCTTACATTTAGCTCTAAAGCAGCCGTGGCGAA
Organism: Periplaneta americana; assembly: GCF_040183065.1. Lineage (NCBI taxonomy): Eukaryota > Metazoa > Arthropoda > Insecta > Blattodea > Blattidae > Periplaneta > Periplaneta americana. The sequence continues at coordinate 158,689,729 of NC_091120.1, read as the reverse complement.
AATGAGACTCACGAGCACATTGTGGCTCACAATGATAGTTGTGCATTTCTCTTACTTCCTGCATTCCCCAACCCCCACCCTCTCACTCACTGGAATCAAACTCCGTTCCATTTGCTTATTTGTCTCTGACTGCGAGTGGCGTATCGTCCAATGTCTCTCTCGAAACCATGTACCTCTACAAAAACGAAAGTTTCAAGGAGGATGGGAGGACGCATTTTTTTGCTGCCAATATGATGAGAATATTAAATGTATGATTTGTTCACAAGTATTACGAGGAAAACGGTTGTGTAACATTAACCACATTATACTACATGCCACTCATGAAACAGTAAAAGGTGAATTATTATTATTATTATTATTATTATTATTATTATTATTATTATTATTATTATTATTAGTTAGATGTAAGGAATTCAAATGTTGAACTTTTCAAATCTTTGCCAAAAAATAAATATCCGAAGCTTCGTTCTTTCGCTTGCTCTGTTGAAGCCATGTTCGCTACAACTTACGTTTGTAAAAGATTATTTTCAACAATGAAAATAATAAAAACCAAATTTAGATCACGACTGACAAGACAAATACCTTCGTGATCAACTACGACCGGTAGTAAATGACATAATTCCTGATTCTGAAATTCTGTCGCAGAGACATTCTGAAGACAATTAATTTTAGGTTGTGATAATGTGTCCTATGTTTTCTTGTTCGTTTCTCTCTTCGTTACACGTACTAAACATTAGTTTGTAACCTTATACTGTATAAAATTATATTTAAGTGCTTGACGTAAGGAAAATGAAAATCCGTTAATATGTCAGACAGTTGCTTCACTTCCCCTTCGAGTGTCCGCCTCCCTCCATAGGTGCTATGCACGTTGCAGGTTACACAGTGGCTCGGCGCACGATGACATTTTCGCCACGGCTGCTCTAAAGCATCTCAAGAAAGTTTTTCTGAGAATATGACACGATAATATTGAAGATGAGTGAAAAAGAGCGACAGGGGAAACTGTAGTGGCCTACTCGAAGAAATAGTGCCTAACATGTTTTCCCCCTTTTTTGAGAATCTGCAATCAGAACTAGGCTTGATTAGGACTGACCACAAAAGTAGGCAATCAGATTAGGAGCGCGGGACATCTCATGCGAGCTACGTGCCGGCTGCGTCAGGCAGCTCCAAGTTTGTGCTAATTAAATCATAGCCTGAAGACATGTCAGAGTGCGCGCACGTTCTCAGCCCGCTTTGATCGGCCTGCCTGCCTGCCTGCCTGCATGTCTTCTACCTGCACGCTTGCCTTCCTTCGCACGTTTCCTTACTTTCTTCTCTAGTCTTTCTTTTCTTTCTTTCGCTCTTCCACCCTTTTTATTCAGTTCTCTCTCTTACTTATTTTACTTCAATACGAATTTCTATATTTCAATATACCTCCGTTTCCTTCATTTTGCACTATTTCGATTCTTTTCTGTTCATTTGTAATTCTTCCACTTTGTTTCTCTATTTTATATATTTGTTTTCTTTAAACTTGTCATTATACCGGATGTTTCAAAATGAATATCGGTGTTTTAAGGCTTTGTAGTATTTATTACATTTAACGCACAATTATAAATAATACACGAAATGAAAGAGCAACCCAAACAGTTTTGTACGCGCATGCACTGTTTCCTCTGTTTGCCGTTAGAAAGCGCGTTGATCGAGTGAGAGTCTTTCACGCGTAGCCCCAAGAAATCTGTTCGGAAGGCTAGTCGTGAATTAGCAATTCCAGCGACGTCTGTGTGGAGAATTTTAAGGAGACGCATATGGAAGTACGCGAAAGGTTAAACGACGTTGTATCCGACCGCTGGATTGGCCGAAAGGGGCCGAATGACAGAGCTTGTTTCGTATGGCCTCCACGTTCACCAGATCTTACGAAAATGCGATTTTTACCTTTGGGTATTTATAAAGGATCATGTGTATGTACCTCCGCTTCCAGCTGACCTACCAGACTTAAGACAGAGGATTGAAGCAGTTGTTGCAACAATTACTCCAGACACACTGATCAAGGTTTGGGAAGAACTCGCTTATCGACTCGATGTGTGGCCTGTGACGAATGGTGCTCACATTGAGCACTTGTAGCAAAACTGTTTGAGTTGATCTTTTATTTGGTGTATTATTTATAATTGTACGTTAAATGTAATAAATACTACAAAGCCTTAAAAGCCCGATATTCATTTTGAAACACCCGGTATTTATACAGGGTGATTTGTATAGAACTAACACATTTATTACTTTATTTCAAAACTACTGGTGCTAGCCACAATTTGTTACACCTCAAATGTAGAGTATCTTTTGGAGATACTAACCTCTATAGCAAATGTTGAAAATTATTTATTTATTCGGCTGGAAATTTACTTAATGACCAGTTTTTAAAGTCAAATTAAGCAGGAGTTTTGATCCCCTGTCACGGAGATGCGCAGATGTTTATTCTTTATTCTTTATTCCTTATTGTTGGCAGCTGTTTTCGACATTTTGTTTTAGTCACTGCAAATGCAGTACACATTAAATCAACGGCTCTTCCTTTTGAAGCAGTACTGGATTACGAATTCAATTACAGGTACTCAAAGGGCATACCAGAGAGAATTTGGTGTTCGTAATCCCCACCCCAAAGAAACACAATACTGGGACTGGTAAATTGTAAACAAATGGATCTCTAAAACGATAATAATTTTGATAACAATAAATATACAGAATAAATAATTTGAAATGTGGAACTTGGAGTCTGCTAAGTCAGATTAAAGACACAGGGGCTTAAATTTATATATCGCTGTCCCTTTATCTTTCCATATTATTTACACTTACATATACAGGGACATCATTTTATTTTTATTAACATTTCTAATATTAACCTGGCTATACCTTTGGATTAACGGTTGAGAACCGGAAACACCGTTTACTACCTCCTTCCGCGACTGGAGTTCGATGATACTGGCGTAAAATACAAACAGATCACTTTACTAGGTATAGGAGGGAAGAAACGTAGTTCATCCATTTACGTAAAGTAGGAAATATCGCGATTTTGAGTTTGATAATTTTCATTAGGTTTTTGTTTAATCAAAATACAGTACAGTATTAACAGTAAGTGTTTTTACTAGCGAACTGAGCTATCCATTCGGAATTATTCATTATGCAGTGTATATTATGCTGTCTACAGCACATTAGCGTACAATATAGAGAATGAAGTTAAATTGAAAAATAATAATAATATGGATATTTAAACATATTTGAAAATGGTGGCCGTTAATTTCTATACAGGCTTCAGTTCTTTTTTGCATATTATCGCACTACAGACTATTGTACCTAATTCCAATTACCAGTTACGTCCTTCGTACGAGTAACTCATGCTGAAATAATTCTGTACCTACTCTATAAAAGAGTACCTTACGTACTATAAATTTAATCTTCACTTCTGCCCGATCCGAAAAGATAAAATTACTCAGACATGCTATCTACTGTCCGTCCAAGTGGTTCTGTCGCAAAGTCGTAGAAAGGAGGGAAATCACGTGACAGTTAATTAATTAACGAGGCCCTTTTATTTAAGTTATTTCAAACAGTTGTATAATATTACGTAGACATCTAATTCCTAACAGAAATTAATGTTTTCAGAAAAGAGCTAAGACAGCCCAGCCACTAGCCTTTAAAGAGGGACGGGCAGAAGCGGATGGGGGAAACCGGGATGCGACATAGGCAAACGGACGACAGTACCTGTGCGAGAATATGATTCAATATTGAAAGCGACCATATTTCTGGAACGTACTATACTGACTAGCTCAGTACTGTTTATGTTTACTATGACCGTAAGGCGACTTTGATTGTATACGCTTGGTTCTGTGTGGAGAACGGTTGGAAGTTTACTAGTAGAAGGGGTGGGAGTGAAGTACATTAAAAAACTCAGGTACAATAAAAATTGAACTGAAAATAAAATGATGTCCCTGTATAATTTATTTACATTTTAAAATTATATTCATAACATTTGCAAATCTGACTTAACAACGTACCATTTTGCACCTCAAAATAGTTGCTCAAAATGACATCTGCTTAGGAAATTCTGCCGCACCATTTCAAATATCTCCGGCGCGATTTAATTTCACAAGCGGTTGCAATCCTGACAGCTAATTCCATGCTTGTGTTTACTGGGTCTTTATAAATAAGTGATTTTGTTATATTCTTTATGGAATAATCGAGTGGATTCATGTCGGGTGACCTTGCAGGTTATACAAAATCGGGCATCCCCTTCCAATCCAGCGCCGAGGACATGTATTATTCGCATGGTTGCGGACATCTACAAAGAAGTGAGGCGGTGCTCCGTAGTGCTGCAGAGACATTCTCTCACGGACAGTAAAGGGTACGTCCAACAACTCAGGAAAAATTATACACGAATGGCAAGTAGACTACATGAGTACATGTGGTCATTAGGTAGGGAATTTGCCCTAATGAGATGGTCTTGTAGTCTTAAATGATGAACCAGAAATTTACAGGGAAACTGACTAGATTGCCTTAATCTGGCCTCGCAGACCCAAATTCCACATCTGAAAATGTTCAGTAGAGCATGTAATATTTCCTGATTAATTTTTGCACGATTTTACTGAATCACCTTGTATATCAGCTATATCGCTTGGTCGATCAGTCTGTTTGTCATCTATTTGGTTGGCCGATCAACTTAATTACACCATCAGTCGTTTGGTCTTTACTACAGGGACATCATTTTATTTTTACTTCAATTTTTATTGTACCTGAGTTTTTGAATGTACTTCACTCCCACCCCTTCTACTAATGAAGTTCAACAGTCCTCCACACATATCCAAGACCACATATATAGTCATAGTAAACAGTACGTTCCAAAAATATATTCGCGTTTTCCAGTGACGAAAGAGCTTTCAATATTGCATCATTTTCCATTTGCCTACGTCGCATCCCGGTTTCCCCAACCTGCTTCTATTCGCCTCTCTGTAAATGCTAGTGGCTGGGCTGTCTTAGCTCTTTTCTGGGAACATTAATTTCTGTTAGGAATTGGACGTCTACGTAATATTATACCCATACAGTTGTTTAAAATAACTTAAATAAAAGGGCCTCGTTAAGCAATAACTGTCACGTGATTTCCTCCCTTTCTACGACGCTGCGACGTAACCACTTGGACGGACAGTAGATAGCATGTCTGAGTAAATTTATCTTTTCTGATCGGGCAGAAGTGAAGATTGAATTTACAGTACGTAAGTTCTCTTTTATAGAGTAGGTACAGAATTATTTCAACATGAATTTCTGATACGAAGTACGAACCTGGTGATTGGACTTACGTACAATAGTCTATAGTGCGATAATATACACAAAAGAACTGAAGTCTGAATCGAAATGAACGGTTACTATTTTCAAAAATGTGTTTAAATATCCATGTTATGATTATTTTTCCATTTAACTTCATTCTCTATAGTGTACGCTAATGTGTTGTAAACAGTATAATATACACTGCATAATGAATACGTCCGCATGGAAAGCTCAGTTCGTGAGTAAAAACACTTATTGCTAAGATTGATTAAACAAAAACCTAATGAAAATTATCAAACTCAAAATCGCGATATTTCCTACTTTACGTAAATGGATGAACTGCTTTTCTTCCCTCTTATACCTAGTAAAGTGATTTGTTTGTATATTACGCCAGTATCGTCGAACTACAGTCATGGAAGGAGGTAGCAAACGGTGTTTTCGGTTTTTAATCGTTGATCCAAAGGTAGAGCCAGGTTAATATTAGAAATGTTAGTAAAATAAAATAATGTCCCTGTATTTCCGCTGTTATATTTGTCGCTTCATTTGTCCATCAGTTTGTTGGTCATTGGACTGGTCATTTGGTTGGTTTGTAGTTCGATACGTTAACCGGAGTCAGTCAGTCAGTGTGTCGTTCAGTCAGTCAGTCGATCGATTACTTATGTTAGTCAATTTAACATCTGTGAAGAACGTTATATAGTTTCATGTTATTACATGTCTTCTGAAACAAAAACATCACCGAAAACTAATAAACTAAACTCTTTCCCAGAAGTAAATAGAAATTAATATATCCCTTTCCCAGAAGTGAATAGAAGAACATCAGTTATTAAAGTGAATCACTACACTATAAGGACAGAGCTCTTGTGATCTCGATGGGGAACAGGCCTTATCCTTATAATCAGCTACAACACGATACAGCTTTTAAGAATGCAGTGCTACCAACCTGCTCGTTACGGGCGTCTGTTAATGATAACTACTAAATCATAGCAGCGATGTTCAAATTAAACGTTGGGGCTAATGGGCTCAGCAATTAGGCCGCATTTTGTTGCACTACTCATGCGCACATCTTTCAACAACATTTCTGCATTTCAATGAGTTGCTATATACTACACCTTCTGAGTTCGTACTGTACATATGCGACGGATTTCAGAATAATGTTATTGACAACCTGAAAATGATTACATACATAATAAATCGTAAGTGTTCTGCCCATGGGCAGGTCTTTTACTGCAAACCCAGCATTCTCCAATCTTTCCTACTTTCTACTTTCCTCTTAGTATCCGCATATGATCCACATATCTTAATGTCGTCTATCATCTGATATCTTCTTCTGCCCCGAACTCTTCTCCCGTTCATCATTCCTTCCAGTGCATCCTTCAGTAGGCAGTTTCTTCTCAGCCAGTGACCCAACCAAATCCTTTTTCTTTTCCTGATCAGTTTCAGCGTCATTCTTTCCTCAGCCACTCTTTCCAACACAGCTTCATTTCTTATTCTGTCTGTCCATTTCACAAGCTCCATCCTTCTCCATATCCACATTTCAAATTCTTCTAGTCGCTTCTCTTCATTTCGTCGTAATGTCCATGTTTCTGCCCCATACAATGCCACACTCCACACAAAGCACTTCAATTGTATCTTCCTTAGTTATTTTTACAGAAGTCCGCAAAAGATGCTCCTTTTTCTATTAAAAGCTTCCTTTGCCATTGCTATCCTCCTTTTCACTTCCTGGCAGCAGCTCATGTTACAGCTTATAATACATCCCAAGTATTTGAAGCTGTCCACTTGTTCCACTGTCACTCTTCGAGTTAGCAAGTTTACTGGAATAATAATAATAATAATAATAATAATAATAATAATAATAATAATAACAATAATAATAATGTATGTATGTAATGCTACACAGATTGATTCAACATCATTTGGTTTCTGGCAGACCAATACAAAGTCCCCATAGAGCAGGCCTGCACAAGGTTTGCGCTCTCCGAGCCGGTTCACAGCTCATGAGCGGAATGCAGATATTAACTGCGCTCTGTATAAGGGTGGACTGGAAGAAGTGGGTGAATCTCGTACAAAATATACACAAAAGGAAGTACTAGTAAGAGTGCTTATGAAATAAATTCCCGTTCAGTGTTTGCAAAACTATCTTGGACTATTATTAATTAATAAAGAAAATTTATTTTACAGAAGTAATAGAAATTCTATATCTACTTAAATGTACAATATCATTTTGTTATATTTTTATTTATCAGTACATCAAAACGAGATTTTATGTTGTTGGCAGTTGAAAGGAACAGTAGCCTACTGATCGTAATGAAACATTAGTTACAGATGTTCGATGTGTGCCTTTATTAAAGTTGATTATAGGAAACAGTTGCTCACAAATATAAATGTTGAGCCAAACATAGCAATTATTTTCACAGCCAGCCTGTGTAGTTGTGGATGTTATTGCTAATGTTTAGTCTTGTAAAACTCAACCAGGCTAGCAGTATTATTCAAACGATCTTTAGCCCTTAGGTCACATTGAAGATCAATAAGTTCGAGCTGTAAATCGTTAAATATTAAATGTTATGTTCCGTCTTTTAGATTCCTCCATACTGTACTAAAGCAGTAGGTAAGCAACGTGAAACAATTACTGAGAATAGGCCTCCACGCTGCACTCTACTAGATAACTGAGTGGTCGTTTCCCTCTCTACCTATAGCAAGTCTATGTCATTCTGACGTATCTTCCTCTCCGATTCGGCGAGCGGTAAACACCGCTCTCCCACTCCGAAGGAGCGCGCGCGCTCGTTGAGCGCTGTTTGTGCAGGCCTGCCATAGAGGATTTAAAATTTACAAGTTTTTTTTACATACATTTAAATGTTCCCAATTCATAATAGAATTTTCCTTATTACAAATGACACAATGAGGTGATGGTATAATACTCAGTTTATATAAATATTCCGCCAAGCAGTCGTGTCCTGTGGCAATCCTTATGGTAGCTACAGTCTCTTTATGGGGATGAACAGAAAGTGTCTGACTTGTCAAGAAGACCAGCCCATTTCTTCACATCACTCTTTATTTGAAGATCTGAGAGAAACTCATTCTTAAATGAGCGGTTAAGTAATCGATTTCAAGTTGTGATACCGGTACGAAAGTTGGGAGGTCCTCCGTAACAATATTTCATGATGACAGATCTTAATAATAATAATAATAATAATAATAATAATAATAATAATAATAATAATAATAATAATAATAATTTGGAGGACGTTTGAGATGGGCAGGGCATGTAGCACGTATGGGCGAATCCAGAAATGCATATAAAGTGTTAGTTGGGAGGCCTGAGGGAAAAAGACCTTTGGGGTGGCCGAGACGTAGATGGAAAGATGATATTAAAATGGATTTGAAGGAGGCGGGATATGATGATAGAGACTGGATTAATTTGCTCAGGATAGGGACCAATGGCGGGTTGATGTGAAGGCGGCAATGAACCTCCGGGTTCCTTAAAAGCCAGTAAGTAAGTAATCATTTGGAGACTTAGTGTAAGGTAACGGGGTATACACCGAGAAAACTTGCCCTATCACTAAATATTTCATTTCAACTCTGTACATTTGAGACAGAGCCTGATCACACAGTTATGGCATATATGTAGTAATTCTCAACTTAGTCCGGTGAAGTGAGAAGTAAGTATTTCCGTCCATATGGCTCACAGGTACAAATTTATGGCCAAGAATGCCTCCTCCACATCCCTTTGCAAATCAACTTTGAAGCTGGAAGCATTTTACTGCAAAGAGGAACAGGTGTCTGCACTCATCGGCAAAATGAGTGATTATTTGCAGATGTTCATTCTTGTAATTTGCGGTTCCGGGATGTTGCTAATATCTGAAGGGTTGAAAGTGGGGGAGGGGTTGGGGAAACTGAAGAATGCCCCGTCTCTCTTTTGTCTAAAACTTGAGCCATTTCGACAAAACCGCTGCAGCAAGTACTGCACGGGAGCAGGGAAGTTTGCAACAAACTTTCTTTATCTCGCATCTTAATTTCAAGTTATCTTCACGTTTATAACTCGCTGTTTAGTCGCCAGATAGAGTTACACACAGCACAATGCAGGAAGAACAAAACACTGCTACACACTCTTTCGTCATATATCACTCATCTTCGGGGTCCGTTGACATGACAACAAAAACGGAAGTTCTGCTCTGCTACAGTCATTGCTTGCTTCAACTGTTTCCATGCAGTGTTGTGATTGCGAATAGCAACCAAGCGAGGATATGAGGATGTAAAATGTTTCCATTCTCTACCGTTTTGCGATACAATAATTCGCGTTCATAAAACATTTTAACCGAACGAGTTGGCTCAGACGGTAGCGTTTGAGACTCGCATTCGGGAGGTCACGGGTTCAAACTCCCTGGTCCACCAATCTGACTGGGGTTTTCCATGGCTTCCTTCAATCACAAAGGCAAATGCCGGATGTAAATTTACATGCCATGATTCATCACCGCCTCAATCATCATTATCATAAAACATTAATCAAAATCTATGATCAGTTACATGAACACAAGCCATCTAAAACACACAATAGAAACAGAACTCAACAAGAGTGACAACGGTCTATCTCTAGTAGTATATCCACAGATCCTAAACACGCGATATAATGTTAAAACGTATAGGGGAACGTCCACCGTCAGTAGTGTGACACAATTTTTATTATTGTATGAAATTTAGAAAGTTATTTCTTATTAATCTCATTTACCAAATGTATGTATATATTCTTTGAGAACTTGCAAAGTCATGTACAAAATTTTGTTAACAACAGTCGAACCCAATTAATCCTACCTCAATTTTTTTACACGTCAGTAGTGTGACAATATTTAGACTGGTGTAAAGTAGTAGAAAACATTTTGATATGTTACTGAAAAATTGAAATGATGGACTAATTACAGTGATTGGTGACACAAATATGAGTCTTTCAATGTACCTTGCATAATGTTTTGTTTAATTAACTACAACTATTTTAATTATAAAAACTATTTTAGAATATAATGTGCGTCAGTAGTGTGACGTCAGTAGTGTGGCTTCCAATTGCATTTTCTATTTGATGTGCAAGACAAGTGTTCTTACAACCAGGGACACACTCTTCTTTACTTGTGATGAACTGGACGCTTTCTCTGCCTCTTACGGACTTCAGGGCGAAGATACTCTTCCAATTCACTGGAGTTCTGCGGAAAATATTTATATTTGATCTTATAAGCTGACACAGGAATAACACGTTGAATTTTTTGCGTCCTCGTAATAGGTAGGGTATTTTCCCAAGCTTTACCCACTTTCTGCGTCACAGAATTTACTTCCTCACTCTTAACATGAAGCACATTTACTTTGGGTGTGCTACAGGCTCGAGCAAATGTTTCAGCATCTCGCACGGTTACCTTTCTGGCTCTAACCAAGTTCCAAATCTTTCGTTTCACTACAGCACCAATACCATCAACGGCACCTTTGCCATGTGACGTGGCAAAGAATGTCCAAGTCAGATTGGACAGATTGAACTGTTCTTTGAGAAGAATAATGTTAGAAAAGTTATATTTGGACTTGAGTTGTCCAGCACACCCATCAGAAAATATGTTAACATTCTTCATCGCTTCATTTTTCTTTTGATGGTCACAGACAGGTATTTGTATGAAGTCTTTAATGGATGCTCCAAATCCTGGCAGGACACCTGAAATCTTCTCATGAAGATTAGAGAAATTCTCATGGATGCGGCATACACACATTATGTGGCATATCCCTGTATGGTTTCACATGTGGAGGGCGCGGCATACTTGCTACGACCAACTTTCTTGTTTTGATATTTCTGCAGAAAATATTATGGACTTCCCTAATTGGATAGAGACGGTATCGTCGTGCTGTTGTGATGAATCTTTGTGATGAGACACCCTTCAGACTTGGATCAACACGACTGATCTCATCATTTACATAAAATCCTGTAATGAGATTAGTTACATCATCAGAAAGTATTTCCCTCTTAATAGCTAATACTTTATTTTCTAATGGAACACCGTATTTTTTGGCTAATTTTACAACCGTAGCCCTCTGCTTCCTTGGAGACCGAGGCATATTTCTATCAACTTTCTTGAATGTCTTTCCCAGTCCAGATGGTGAAGCCTCACTACTATCCTCGAGTAATTCTTTATTTTATTTTTTTTATTTTTCCGTTTTTCTCTTTCTTTCTGTTTTCCACTCTCTTAAACTAGTACGTACACAACACCCGTGCCCGAGGCGGGACTCGAACCCACAACCCTTCGGAACAAGCGATAGAGACATGCCCTGCCCCTACAGCTTGAGCCATCTGGGCCGGCTATTCAATTTGTCTTTGACTCTTCTGCATCCTAATCGCAGCCTTAGATTTTCTTATATTCCGTTCCTGGATAGTTTCTGTCGATTTTCTCTTCTCTCTATAACGCTTATCAATGGCAGCTCTATGGCGTTTGTAGTCTTCATCATTCTTATTTTTTCTGCATATCCCCTTTGTATCTCAGCTCCAGTTTTAGTCATTCTAGAACTTTAAAGAAAAGAAAAGATGAAGTAAAAATATTTAAATTAATCTACAATAACCCAAGTTGCTTGTAAAGTTATGTTAAGTATGGATTCAAACTGACGTACTTTAGCTTAAATATTGCACACATAATATAATACAATATTTACTACTTGTTATTAGGCTAGTAGACTCAATAGAGAAATTTTTCAGATGATACAGCACTGAATACACTTCAAACAGCAGCAGCGTCAGTAGTGTGATCAATGTTTGGACAATATTAAAAAAAAAACGACGTTGCTAGCGAAACACTTTTTGCACCACCTATGGACCACTCAATAAATTAGCATTTCTTAAAATTACCAGTAAATTGCACCAGTAATAATCTTGTTACGGAAACTTTTAAAATATTTTGTCAGTAGTGTGACATGAAGACAACTATTTCCAAAATTAAAAATATTGATTTTTCCTTATAGTGTACTTACATAAAAGGATTATATTTTTTAAATAGAAGATAGAGTGGATATCTTGGTGCCTAAAAATTATGTGTGCCTCACTTATTAGACTTCTGAACATAACGTGAAATAATGTTATGAATTGTCATAATGCTAAGTGTTGGACCATGTCATATTTCTTGTAATGTAGTGTCCAATACATTCTTAAAATGAAGAAAATTGATATGTTGCCTAAAAATAGTAATTTCAAGCTTTCATTTGATATATAATACGTAGACGAAAATATATTTTTATTATTTTCATTTTTGGACATTTTCTCATGGACGTTCCCATAGGCTATATAATATATAAAAAGGTAAAAGTATCCCCATAACATGCCATGAAGGCACTTGGGAGGCATGGAGGAGAGCCCCATGCTTTCCATACCTCGGCACTAGAATGAGGTGGTGTGGTCGGCACCACGCTCTGACCGCCTTTTACCCCCGGGAAAGAACCGGTACTCAATTTTATAGGAGGCTGAGTGGACCTCGGGGCCGTTCTGAAAGTTTGGCAACGAGAAAAAATCCTGTCACCACCTGGAATCATATATAAAATCAAATAGCATTGAGTTAACAATATTAATATATCACATTAAGTCTTGGTAACTTTTATTATATTTGCATTTTTGAGTGTCTAAAGTATAATAAAAACAGAATTTCTTTATCATCCACAATGACGTAGTTAGGTAGATAAGATAAGATAAGATAAGATATAAGATAAGATACAAGATATGATATAAGATAAGATATAAGATAAGATATAATATAAGATATAAGATAAGATATAATATAAGATATAAGATAAGATATAATATATAAGATAAGATATAAGATAAGATAAGATATAAAATAAGGTATAAGACATGATATAAGATAAGATATAAGATATAAGATAAGATATAAGATATGATATAAGATATAAGATATAAGACATAAGACGAGATATAATATAAGATATAAGACATAAGACGAGATCTAATATAAGATATAAGATAAGATATAATATATAAGATATAAGATAAGATAAGATGATAGACAGACAGACAGACAGAGATAGATAGATAGATAGATAGATAGATAGATAGATAGATAGATAGATAGATAGATAGATAGATAGATAGATAGATAGATAGATAGATAGATAGATAGATAGATAGACAGACAGACAGATAGACAGACAGATAAGATAGGTAGGTAGATAGACAGATAGATAGATAGGTAGATAGATAGATAGATAGATAGATAGATAGATAGATAGATAGATAGATAGATAGATAGATAGATAGATAGATAGATAGATAGATAGATAGATAGATAGATAGATAGATAGATAGATAGATAGATAGATAGATAGATAGATAGATAGATAGATAGATAGATAGATAGATAGATAGATAGATAGATAGATAGATAGATAGATAGATAGATAGATAGATAGATAGATAGATAGATAGATAGATAGATAGATAGATAGATAGATAGATAGATAGATAGATAGATAGATAGATAGATAGATAGATAGACAGACAGATAAGATAGACAGACAGACAGACAGACAGACAGACAGACAGACAGACAGACAGACAGACAGACAGATAGATAGATAGATAGATAGATAGATAGATAGATAGATAGATAGATAGATAGATAGATAGATAGATAGATAGATAGATAGATAGATAGATCTTGTGGAAAACCTCAAATAGGGAATCGAGCCAGACGTACCGTATGTAACACTCCTGTTTCCATGTTACCAAGAATGACGCATAGTGAACTTTTCATGACAAAACGTTGTAACTCTTCTCTCGATATGGGTCGAATATAGACATTTCACGTCAAAACATTATCAACATTAATTCTGTTGATATGGAGCTTACTGAAGACGAACTTTTGGTTGTGGAAGAACAGCTCCTTTGCGGAACTATCTGTCGAATCAATGATTTGATTGTATGATGGAAGATGGAGAAATAACATCAGTGTAGACTTTTGAAACGTAATGTCCTTATCTTTATTTTTATTAAAATATTGACAATTTCCTCGATTACATATGTCGTTTCAACACAAAATATTGTTAAAATTATTTTTGTTGCTTCAAAATTTCAGAAATCCTCAAGTGTTGCATCAAAGCCCGATATATCCAAAATTCAATTCTGATTATTTATGAAAAACTACCTTATAATTAAATGTTACTAGAGTTTTACCTAATTTGGAACATTAAATTCAGACGTTTGAGATGGGCAGGGCATGTAGCACGTATGTGTGAATCCAGAAATGCATATAGAGTGTTAGTTGGTAGGCCGGAGGGAAAAAGACATTTGGGGAGGCTAAGACGTAGATGGGAGGATAATATAAAAATGGATTTGATGGAAGTGGGATATGATGATAGAGATTGGATTAATCTTGCCCAGGATAGGACCGATGGCGGGCTTATGTAAGGGCGACATTGAACCTGGGGGTTCTTTAAAAGCATTTGTAAGTAAGAGTTTTACCTTTTAATTAATTATGCAGCAAGGTTGTAATATTTTTGTTTCATGAAACATTATGTATTTGCAATGTAATACCGTCTGAAAATAAACAAATCATGAAAGGAATGGTGTAAGCCTAATTATGAAAAGAAGAATTTTCTAGGAAAATCGCCTGAAATTATCATTGTTCTTCATAAATTATATTCCGTCATGCCGGCACTTGAAATAAAAATTAAATTTCGAAAACCTTTCCTCGAGGTTGGCAATACTACATTATATGGAGATACACATTCTAAACTCTTTGTGTCTTGTTTAATTAACATGGTGCGTTGCAAGTCTCGTTTCAACTACATTTCCTGCCGTTTAATGAGTCTTCTAATTATTTTATGTTAATGAATTTGGAACTCGCTTTTTTTGCACGACGATTTCTTCTGTCGGTGCATGTAATGCATGATCCCGCGGGCCTCATTCTGACGTGCATTTTCATCGTCTGTATAATTCATAAACGAGCCCAACTCCTAGGAAATATTGAATTCAGTGTCTTAAGAGAAACAAGATAATGTTATACAAGTGCTGCAAGCAAAATTTTGTAACAGCAACATACATCATCAGGTAAACAGGTATCTCCTACAAAGACAAAACAAAACAAAGGGCTAGACTTACTTTACGCAACTAGCTTCCATTGGATCCTTCATCAAATACATTAACTGAAAGAGACAGAGTATGAGAAGTGAATAAAAATAAGTTGTTTTCTATTATAGTAAGTGGGCAATGTTCAGTGGACTATTTTAAATTGTGATAAAACTTTATAGAATTAATTAAATATGAATTTAGTTTTGGCGTTTTCGCCGTAGAATCTATGGTCCCATGGTGTTCCGAGGCGAAGTTGTTAACTTCTGATATCGCCAAGTATTTATCAGCACTTAACGGTGACTCTCGCTCTACGGCTTTCCTTCGCCAAAGAATTAGTATTGCCATTCAACGAGGGAACGCTATAAGTGTTATGGGGACTTTTCCAGAATCTAAATCGTTGGAAGAAATATTTTGTTTCGTGTAGAGCTTTAGAGAGTATTTCACATCCTTTAGTTTTGTTGCTAATTTCTCGTAATATAGTATATTAAAAACATATTCAGGTATCACACCCTTGATAAATCTATGAGCAATGCATAAACAACCATCAATGACCAGCTGAATCATTACTGTGCCCCATTCTCACGCGTCCCGAAGTTTGTTCTTTAGAGTTGTTTGTAACATTACAGCGACACTACAGGTTGTCAGTGTCTTGTGTTTATTATTAGGAACACTGGGGTGAAAATTGTTTATGGTATAGTGCTTCAAATCACTTTGAAATAGTGATCGATAAGATAATATAAGGTCAGAAAACAGACAACTAGCACTGTAACTTTTCAATATTCTAATGTATATGTACTTATATTTATTGTCATCAAAATCATGTACAATTTGTGAATCATCCGTTATTATATCAGCTATCTGTGTATATGATAATTTAAACAATTTTGCTCACAATATGAAGCTTTATTATATTTTATGTTGTTATGTTATTTTTAACATTTAGCTTTTGAATCTCTTTATGTACACAATGGACATTATTTCTTAAAAACCACATCCTTCTGGCGATTTCCATTTGCGCCGCTGAAGTCGCTTCTGGAAATTTATCATGGCATCTTAACTTTGTAAGGAACCTGCGCGTTGAACAGCAACTCAGTCTACGTAGACTAAACATCAGTAAGTCTTTTATTGCTCCCAACACAAAGGTCGACAATTGAGGGAGATCTTGCGGAACAGAAGTTTTGGTGTAAATTACCTCATAAGGACAAAGGTGTTATCCTGTATTCTGAGTGCCCCAAGGCAAATTCCTGGGTGTCTTCAAAAGCAAATTTATCAATTTCAGCATTAATGCAATTAAAATGTCCAGCAATCTGCGGTTAAATCTGTGCTCGGCAGAAGTTTCAACACAACCCGTTGTCGTCATCCTGGCTGCAACGAGACGAAAACTCTTGGTCACGTGTTGGATTCTGTCGAAAAACGGAGCTACTGCGCAACAATCGACACCATAAGGCCAGGACCGGCATTGCTGATGTCCTCAAGCGTCGTGAATGGGAGGTATACGTGGGAATCCACTGCGTTTCATCCTTAGATTCGAACATAAGAGCAGATATTGTAGCCATCCACAGGACTCAGTCTAAGGGAATAGTTCTTGATCCTACAATCCGGTTTGAGAGGGATGCCCTGCAGGCACAACACGTTGATGAGGAGAAGAAATCCATTTATGAGTCCCGCATCCCTTACCTAAGTGAGAAATATAACCTTCCCACTAGTCAGTGGAGTGTTTCTGGTCTTTTGTTTGGTGCGCGTGGCACACTTCCTAAATTCACATGGAATATTTAAAAGCACTCTGACTCCGATTTTTTGAAATTCAAAAAATTTTATTGGATATTCTTAAGGATTCAATCCAAATATTACATTACCATTTATATTTTGGCCATTGATGATTCTATTGGGTTTGCATTAGAGATGGGATAAACTTTTCTTTTTAAGAAACAGTTTCGACTGTACTGTTTCATGAACGAAACTGTTCCAAAATAACAGTTTCAAAGAAGCCGTTTCATAAGAATATGTTTACAACATCAGTGCCAACTGTTCCAAGTGTTCTAACTGTTTCAACCTCTCATCTGCTTCGGGAACATGTTTCAAGGCCCTTGAATCGTCTTTATATCAGCTGTTCAATGTATTATGACAACGGAAGATAGTTTTCGTTGGTTACTGTTTAGGGTACAGTAAATAACAATTCAAAATAAATCGATTTTAGTAAAAATAACGCATATAACCCTAGGAGAGTTTAATAACGATGATATTAGCCGATGATATTTTTCGCGGTATTTTAATAGGCTAATTAACACTATATGAGGGCACCATGAACATATTCTCCATTAATGGACAGCTAATAATTAATATCAGATTTATTAGGGAATTGATTCGTACAATTAAATTGCGCAATCCTACATAGGCTACTGTTGCACGAAGGCCGTTTGGAACATGGATAATATTATATCTACTTTCGATTGGAGGTTAACAACAACAACAAAGAGGAGGAAAACTGTTTAGAAATTGAACTGTTTATCTTTTGGAACCATGTGGAACGTTGAAGTGATCACTGAACTAGTATAACACTCTGGAACAGTTGGAACAGGTTATATTATGAAACTGTTTCGTATCAAAACAGTTTTAATTGTGAAACAGTTTCAAATAAACTGTTCCAGCTTTTTTTTTACCCATCTCTAGTTTGCATTTCTCTGGATGTTTTACTAAACAATTCCTTATTTAATCTTTTGGTCTTTCTAAATTATTCTGTAGTGCTTTTATTGTGGATCTTTATAGTCACCCTCTTTGAGAGCAGATTATTTTGTTAAAAATAGTTGTGCATCCCTGACTAATGTGTCCAACTTGGTACAGAATCTTGTTCTTTAGCGATTGACTATCATGTAATCCAGTGGTTCCGAACCGGCGTGTCGCCGAGTTCAATGGAGTGTGTCGCGAAATTTTGGAAATGAAAAATCAGGGGCGTATTTTGCGGGCTACCGGGGCTACCGGCGGTAGCCCAAGGAAATTACAAAAGAAAAAGTTTATAATATAACATAATGTAATAATTTTGCATTATTAGTTTTACCATAGTAATTAAAATTAAAGTAATTGTTAGATATATTTTGTGTAATAATAGGGTCAGCGGTAGCCAGAAAAATAAATGTTATGCCATCCAGAAAGTCTCTTTACAACACATTTTTTTATTTGCAACGAAGTCTTTGATATGGTACATTTTATTTTGAGACCGACTTTACCAATGAAACGTGAATACCTGCAACAATGCTCAGTTTAATTTTTCTGCCCGGCGATAATTCGAATGGAAGTGAATATCTTCAACAATGCTTAGTAATTCCTTCATTCTTTCCACTCAGTATAAATAATAAACAGAGTTTAGAATCGTCAGAATATATTGGTCAGTTTCAGTATATAGGTCTATGTGTGAGTTGGTGACAGTGCGATTATTTTATCAAAAGTGCTTTATTTAGATTTTTATGGACAAATTTTTAATTAAAAAATCTCAATTTGAATTAAGTTCTGGGTTAGATGACAGTAGTGCTAATTCAAATAATGTGAGCGAAAGTTCCCTTCAGGGTTCACTAAAACGTACTGCGTTTCGTAAATATTATAGTGACTATTACACTCTTACTACGTCATACTACTTTTGACCAATAAAACGGTACGAAAGGACGTATTTCAACCAATCATGGCTGCTTATCGCACAATTTTATCGCGTCCCTAGCATTTGTTTAATTTTATCGCGTCCCTAGCATTTGTTTCTTTGTTTGCCAACATTTGAAACTGCGCTGGTCTGGACGTCAAATATATATATATATATATATATATATATATATATATATATATATATATATAAAATTACAAACCACTCCAGTCGATGCACAGCAGTTTCAAATATGACTCGCATTGGCATTCAAGAACAAGAATTAATAAAAATCACTGATCATACCTATGCATCTTCTGAAATCCTATTTACAAATAAATGAAGAGCACCATTCGGAAATCCTGAATAAGTTGAATACACCATGTAGGCCTAAATCAACGAGTTCCACTTCTATTACGCACACGTCCAATATAACATCAATTGAACCACTAACCACATTCAAATTTGAAAATTGTACATTCAATAATTATTCCTTTTAAAATTATTCATGTTTATTTTTTATGTCATCGTCGTTAATTAAAACTTTTCTAAACTTGTGTATATTATTTAGGTTATGTTATAGCTTCTGCTATATGATATTATGGATAGTCACGTATCAGAGATTGTTTAATATTAAGATTTATTGAAAATCATCTGTCAAGTGACGTTGATTACTGGGATTCGGATAATTGAAGTGGAATGCAACTGTTTTCATAAAAATGAAACTGAATCAACAAAGCCTTCTTGACTAGTAACACTGCCATCGTGTATAGATCGATAACTTCTCGACGAGAATGCATTGCTAGTAATCATAACTCACTACTTCCATTTAGCATGCATCTAGCGTAATATTTGTAATGTTGAGATGGTAAAATAATACATTTCAAGACAGTTGTTTTTTCGTAAGTCAATTAATATTTTATTGTATTGGAGTACTTCGTTACTTCTAATCTTTATATACTTTCTTCTAATCGTGTAATAGTCAATTAAATCCCACTCGAATTTTGATTTTCTCTAGAGAAATCAAAACGTCTAGTGAGATTACTGTTGATAAATACTTGCAATATGTTTGAGGAGAAAAATTCGCTCCGGCGCCGGGGATCGAACCCGGGTCCTTGGCTCTACGTACAAAGCGCTCTGACCACTGAGCTACGCCGAATTCAATCCACAGCACCGGATCGAACTTTCCTCCTTCGATGTTTCCCTTTGTGGCCTGTCTCCAAGTTAGGCATATATATATGTTGACGTATATGTTCAATGTCAACTGCCATTATACTAGGAGCGCACTCTGCTGAGTGACTTGTTGGCCGCGAATCTGCAGTTATTATTCTGTAGGACAAATTAATATATCTATAATACTTGCAATATGGTTTTATGTGGCTTGGAGATGAATATAAACAAAATCCCGAGTGTCTTATATGCGGAAATGTTTTGTCAAATCAGTCGATGCTGCCGAATAAACTAAAAAGGCATTTAGAACTGCCGTTTTCAACGTCATACTTAAGTGAATCAGCATTTTCCACCATGGAAATAGTGAACTCTAAACAAAGTAACAGACTGCTGCATCCTGCAAATGATTTACGTGTTGGCCAGTCAATCATAAGGTCACGTATAGAGAAACTTTATGCAACCCACTAAGTGCAGACTTCACATTAATTAAAATAGGTGAGTTCCCAAAAACGACAATAAAAATCTTTTATCGGACATCCAGATAGACAGGTTTAGATTTTTGACACATACCTTTGTTTTTTTTCTAAAGCCACTCAAGTTGCTGCATTTTAATTAGTCGAACTAGCTTCTTGAAAATACCAAATTCAACAAGAGTATCATATAAAACGTCTCTCTTTACCGAGTCATATGACTTTTTGAAATCTATGAATAACTGATGTAGCGTACCCTTATAGTCCCATTTTTTCTCCATTATCTGAGCCATTGAGAGCAGAAGTGGTGTAAGTCAAAAATGGGTAATGAGGGTTAAAGTAAACATTCTGTAAAGTACAGCATGGAGAAAGTTACACAACACAGAACTGCACGCATTGTATTCTTCACCTGACATAATTAGGAACTTCAAATCCAGGCGTTTGAGATGGGCAGGGCATGTATCACGTATGGGCGAATCCAGAAATGCATATAGAGTGTTAGTTGGGAGGCCGGAGGGAAAAAGACCTTTAGGGAGGCCGAGACGTAGATGGGAAGGTAATATTAAAATGGATTTGAGGGAGGTGGGATATGATGATAGAGAATGGATTAATCTTGCTCAGGATAGAGACCAATGGCGGGTTTATGTGAGGGCGGCAATGAACTTCCGGGTTCCTTAAAAGCCAGTAAGTAAGTAAGTACAGCCCAAAGTAGCAATTAATATTCAATTTATTTAAACTATTAGTAGACAGTTAATTACGTACTAACGTTCGGAGTAGAATTGTGCAGTTTAGTGAGCGGTTTTCAACGCAACAGAAGTTGAAATCTCAATCAAACGAAGTTGAATGCAATTCTTGAAAAATTAGTTGGTACTCATAGTAACAAATGGAGAAACATTTTACTTGAAATTATGTAATGTGGAATTGAAGAGCATGATCCCAAAACGCGATTAGTTCATTTCTACGGATTAATTGCTACTTTGTGCTGTATTTTACAGAATTCTTACTTTAAACCTCATTATCCAATTTTGACTTACACCACTTCTGCTCTGAACGGCTCATTTGTCTAATACAAAACATCTGATCAATAGTCGATCTATTATGTCTTAATCCGCACTGATGATCCCCAAAAATTTATCTACATATAGAATTAATCTTCTCAAAAGAATATTGGACACAAAAATTTTGTACGACGTCAACGAAAGTGATATTCCTCGAAAGTTACTAAAGTTAGGCCCAATTGTATAAAACTCCGTGATCGAAGATCGGAGAGTGAACCGTGTACAGACACTTCTTCTATTGTATAAAACTTTTCTGCGATCAAATTACCTTGCTTCAAATGCAATCTTAAGTTCACGTGAAAAGGATTTGGCAACATCGCATAAACAGGCGAAGTATGTGATGCGCGGGCCATGTTGTACAGGTTTGTTCAGTGTCGCCAATCTAGCGACTTTAACTCTTTTTCAACGGCAATTTTTTTTTTAACTTTTATATTGCTTAAATAGGGATTTAGCGACCTTTTTAGCACCCCATAGTGACAAAATTTAATCTTTCTTTGTTGATAATGAGAAATCTAGCGACTTTCCGTACACTGTATTGGAGATACTGGTTTGTTTTGTGCATTGTAAATAATGGCGGACAATTAGAAGAAGGTCGACCGTTCTCGAAATTGTTATGTTATGGTGTTTGATACTGCTAAACATAATAAAGCTTTATAAAACGACAATTTTCGTTTAGTAATACAGTTAATTGAAAATTTATGAATGTACCTATCATACCCATTAATAATTAATGGTTGTTTTAAACATAATATTATTATAGGTTGTGTTATTTCATACTGCTGAACACGATAAAGCCTTGTAAAATATAGCCTAAGAATGTTTGTGTATAAAGGCAGGAAATTAAATATATATATATATATATATATATATATATATATATATATATATATATATATATACACCATATCTATTAATATTAATAATAATTGTTATTCTATTTGCACAATCTGCCACTCGTATATTTCAAACAGAAAAGAAATAACTGAACTTGGATCATCTAACTTAATCGGAGAAATTTCTTCAAAGTTGACTATAGTTTAAGACAAATTAATCTCAGATTAGACTTTATACAACACAAAGTTCCAAGTTCAGCTAGAACGAGGATCAATGTAACCTCTGATCTAAGATTAAATGGTTTATACAATCGGCCCTTAGTCTTTTCTCCGTTCTGGACTCCTTCCATTATTCTGGTACAATTTCCTATTCCCAATTATTATTATTATGGTTGTAGATTGTATGAGCTGCTCTATCTCCTTTGAATGCGGAGACGTAGGCAGTCTCGTAGAGTTGTATTGAGCTCTCGCTGTTACTCCGCTGGATGAATGGCAGAGAGACGTTATTAACTGCCGGTTCCTCAACAATACGCTTTTTATGAACAGCCTGCATATTGCTGCCATGACTGCGAGTCGGCTTAAGTGGCAACAAATTGACAGCGCTTAGCGGGCGAACTATTCGCCAGGCGTACCGAGGTACGCATGTTAGTTCATATCGGAAAACATTGTCAGATTTTGGCATCGAGTGGCTCTGGTATAATACACTGTTGCAGCACAGATTCAGATCCTATCCTGATTATTACAAAGCTAAGACTGTTGTCGACGGTTTCTCATTTCGAAAATAAATTTATCTGGGCCTACATTTAAGGGCCGCTTCTGTGACTACGTTGTTAGCGCGCTGAACTTCCATCCAGACGATCCGGGTTCGATACCCGGCCAGGTCGTGGTGGAATTTGTGGTAGGCAAAGCAGGCGATGTAGACGGTTTCTTTTTTCGGGATATCCCGTTTCCCTACACCATTCCACCAACACTCCACCTCCCTCTCATTTCATCTACCATACGCAAAATTGGCTGGAGCGAAGTCTTGGTAGTAGTACGGGTTTCCGATACTGATATAGGAAGGGCTTGATGCTCCGGGCCCCTGAGGTTCATCAGACTACTCGTATGCGAAACGGACCTGGCTGTATCAGCGGCTGGGGCAGGATTGCCCACCTGTCAGCGTCGGCTGATCACAAAGGGCTTAGGGCTCCGGGCCCCTGAGACTCATCAGGCTACTCGTATGCGAAACGGACCTGGCTGTATCAGGGCTGGGGCAGGATGGGCCACCTGTCAGCGTCGGCTGATCACAAAGAGCTTAGGGCCCCGGGCCCCTGAGGCTCATCAGACTACTCGTATGCGAATGGGACCTGGCTGTATCAGGGGCTGGGACAGGATGGCCCATCTGCCAGCGTCGGCTGAACACAAAGGGCTTAGGGCTCCGGGCCCCTGAGGCTCATCAGACTACTCGTATGTGGTCGGAACCTGGCTGTATCAGGGCTGGGGCAGGATGGTCTACCTGTCAGGGTCGGCTGATCACAAAGGGCTTAGGGCCCAGGGCCCCTGAGGCTCATCAGACTACTAGTATGCGAAAGGGACATGGCTGTATTAGGGGCTGGGGCAGGATGGCCCACCTGTCAGCGTCCGTTTCACGAAAACCACCCAGGCCACTGTCGGGCTTGGACGATCATCACATATAAGGGTGTACGTTCATCATTTACCTGGAGGATTTAGTAAAGAACTGTTTTCAGAACATGGGAGGATTGGTGGTAGGAGGAAAAAGAATAAAGTGTATAAAATTTGCTGATGATATGGCGTTATTAGCAGAAGAGGAGATGATTCTAAGCGACAAGCTACTGGAGCTAAATGACAGTTGTGAGCAGTATGGAATGAAGATAAATGCCAACAAGACGAAAACCATGGTAATAGGAAGAAAAGTAAAGAAGGTAAACTTGCTAATTCTAAATGAGGCAGTAGAGCAAGTGGACAGCTTCAAATACTTGGCATATACTATAAGCAGTAAAATGAGCTGGTTCCAAGAAGTCAAAAGAAGGATAGCAATGGCAAAGGAAGTTTTTAATATAAAAAGAAGCATCTTCTGCGGACCTCTGGAAAAAGAACTAAGGAAGAGATTAGAAGTTGATAAGTGGAGATTAATATTCTAACCAGGAAAGTATCACACCCTGCATGCCGAAACTTGCCTCGAAACTTTGGTGATATAACCGATGTGTTACGAGAAGACCACGTGCAAAATATTAGCTGCCTGTTTTCACTGCAAATAAACCCCGGAATTATGCACATGAGCAATAGGAAGTGGATACTAGTCGCTATAGGTTGGAATGGACAGCCCTTCCTGTATGCAAAGCCAGTGGTGCGGTGGCAACCAGCAGGGAACAGAAGCATGTGAATCAAGGTCAGTAATACAAGCGGACGGTTACAGGGTTAATGTATCCAGTACGAAGTTGAGGGTTGTGTAAGAAAGGAGAACTGTTGCAATGGGTTCCACAGAGTAAGACGTAAATTCGATTAATGTACTTGAGTTCGCCACGAGTTATTTCCGTAAGAATATTGTTTCGTCTTCGGGAAACATAAACGCGAAAGAAAAGGAAATGGCCCAGTTCATTATTGAACTGATTGAAAATAGTTGTACATGAGTGGACCAGCATGAGGAGACAACTCTCGATGTATGTGAAGGAAGTGATTGTCATTCAAGCGATGGTAATGCCGATCGCAAGACTCTTGCTCCTATCACAGGTAATGTTGCAGGCCCGAGTTCGATATTCGAGTCAGACAATGAAGCCAGTGATACGAACAGTCACTCCCCCTACAAATAGTCCAGTTCAAGCTATGTCGCAACACCTGTAAAAAAATGTAAATGTAGGTGTCAGCATGGACTAAAAGAGGAAAGCTGTGAAATTCTGGCTGAATGAATGTAGTAAAAAGCGCCATTCAATATCATACGTTCGCAGGAACTTCCGTTGTGTTACATTAGAGCGACAACTATATTTATGGAAGAAACAGATGAAAAATATGTCACATCTCATACAACATAAAAAACTTATGTATGAGAAACTATTTGCTCATTTTGAACATGCTAGAAGACCATCGAATTGCTCCAGATTCCTCTTGGTACTATGGGAAAGCCCCAACAGCTTGTTAAGTTGTTCTTACGGTAGTGGAAAGCCCTTTACCGCCGCTTATCAGAAAAAAATAGCGACGCGCGAAGATATTCACGCCGAAGTTTTTCATAGGGACACCATATTTAAATTGCAATTCTTTATCCATTTTCAATTTTCATCTCCACGATTCCGGGATATAATAAAGTATTCTTGGTTTACAAGCAGATACACCACAGAACGACCTCCTGAATTTGTAGTACCCGTGAAATGTCTTGAAAAGATGGAAAAACAATGTGAAGAACAGTGTCATAATGAAGTATTTTTTCGTTGTGCATGGTGCCGAAAAGAATTGGGTTTTCAACATTCAATCAATACGAGTCACTTCTGTCTTTTGTTTATGCTTTATTGACATCATGGGACGCGAGAGAGTTTACTCTATTTCACACGCGCACTCCACTCCGCTCGCCAGTGAGACAGGGATGTCCAGCTGCCGTGCGTTATCGTCTCACCAAAGAAGGATTCCAGCTTCGATTTCGGGGCCTTCCAGTCAAAACAGGCAGCTAATATTTTGCACGTTGTCTTCTCGTAGCACATCAGTTATGTCACTAAAGTTTTGAGGCATGTTTCGGCATGCAGGATGTGATACTTCACTTGTAAGACACATTACAAGTGTAATAACAACAAGAATAATAATAATAATAATAATAATAATAATACACAGCGTGAGTGAACTGTTTACATCATATTTATCCACTTTTAGGCATTTTATTAGAGCAACTAGTTCGTGTCAATCAAAATCTTCGTAGTACGCCTGGTGTTTTCAACTTGTAATGTCGTTTTGTATTGTACTTTTTATTTTTTTATACAGGGTGTTTCAAAAATACGGGACATAATTTCAGATATGTATTTCCCACATGTAGACAATCAAAATAGTTCATTACAACATGTGTCCGGAAATGCTTTATTCACCGAGTTATGGCCTTCACAACATTGAAATTCACCGGAACCATACCTCATGTTTTAGAAGACACTCCACTGATCAATCGTCAACACATTCACTTCTTGCATGATGGCGCTCCTGCACACTTCAGTCGTACAGCTCGCCGGTACTTGGATCGAAGATTTCCTGATCGATGGATAGGTAGAGCTGGCCCAATTGCTTGGCCTCCACGCTCACCTGATCTGAACCCTCTCGATTTCTACTTGTGGGGCCATTTAAAATCATTGGTTTATTCGTCTCCGGTACCTGATTTGGAATCCCTTCGGAATCGAATTGTGGCTTGTTCTGAGGACATATGCAATACTCTGGAGTTTGGGATCAATGAGACATCGATGTGAGGTCTGTATTCAAGCAGGAAGTGGACATTTTGAACATCTTCTGTAATGACAACGACCTGCGGAAAGAAAAACGTTCCGGTGAATTTCAATGTTGTGAAGGCCATAACTCGGAAATGAAGCATTTCCGGACACATGTTGTAATGAACTATTTTGATTGTCTACATGTGGGAAATACCTACCTGAAATTATGCCCCGTATTTTTGAAACACCCTGTATAAAGAAGTACTGTTTGCATATTAAGCATTGTATATAATTTGCTACAAGCCTACATAGCAACAAATTCTTCCGTTCTATATTTTAAGAAATCTACGCAAAATAGAGGATTTCGCACGGATCGTGTGTATGCATTTAGATGCAGCCATTTCTTGGACTTGAAGCTCTTACATATCCGCCTGCCAAAAACACTGTGCTAGAAACTCGGGCCAGGAAATGCCCTGAACCCGAGCTCGTGGCAAACCAGTGGCAGTGCCACAAGTGGCCGAGCTTGACATGACTGCACTGTAACTCCAAGTCTGTACAAAATCCTTCACAGAAAGAGTCCACCTCTTTTGGTTCGCCAAGGTTGCAGCGATGCAGGCGCACTACAAATAAACCCATAATCGCGATTGTACCAAAATAAGTATGCAGTGTTATATGATGTAACATTTCGATGGTGTTGAACAGCAACCTCGTATGTAAAAACATGAACACAATAAGATTTCACTTCATTCTCATAAAAGAAATTTTCTCGAACCTTCTGAAAACACATCTCAAGTCAAGGGATGGATACAAACTTCACAAGAAGAGATTTAAGTACCCTTTTATGTCTGAAATTTGTTCCTCATCAAGATATAAAATGTTTCTTCGCTCTCCTGTAAAATTGAATTTTTTGATGTACGAAGATACGAGGTTGCTGATCAACACCATCGATTTGCTATAACACTGAACACAAATTACAACTTCATATATCAAATATACAGCTTTTCTTTTTCCTTTACGAGCTATAACATTTTTAGGACTGAAAGAGTTCCTAACAAACTTACTCATATAGTTTTACTCTTCTCTTAAAGAAGCATTAATAGTATTTCACAAACGGCTCTGATAAGAGTCGTGCCTGAAGCATAATGACTGGTGGATTTTATATAAGGTTTCTTTATTCAGAAGTCGCCCTTTCGACATCATAATATGTAAATAATTTATTGCAGCTTGTCTTTAGAGTTTCAGTGGGAATTTTAGCTCAGCTGGCAGCAACCTTATAAATAGCGTGGGAGCACTAATTTTGTAATTACTTGCCATACGTTTAAAGTTTTCGCCATTTTCAATTCGACGAATAACTTTCAGTTTTTGTTGCAAGTTTAATGACGTCAGCTTGACAGACATTTCTTACCGTCTGTGAGCGGTTGGTTTCTTTAGATCAGCGGTGACCAAAACTCGAGCTGCAGTGATTACATGCGACAGACAGCCTATGAAATAAAGAGACGGAGGAAAGGTACTTGGCATGAAAACTACAACCAGTGGTGGTTCCTGTACTAACATCTTGAACAAACCCGCGTATAAAAATCTCAAGCTTTGCTGTATCAGTAATGTCATTGCTGTCATCAAAAGCCAGTGAATAATATACGATTTTTCTTGCTTCTTTTTCTTAACTTCCTCTAGAATATATTTTATAAATTCTTCTCTCGATACTTGGTCGAGAACTTCTTATGGACAAGTTATTTAAGCTATTTTAATCATTACTCTTTTGAGAAATTCTGTTCTATTAAAAGACTTTAGAGCACGAGATATTTCAAACCCCATTCGATAGCTGACTTCCTTACATTTATTTATTTCATCTTTCTCTTCCTGGCTATGATTTAAGACATGTCAATTCCTGGCGTTTAACAGCTCGTTGGCACATAATATTGAATCAGTTTTTCTACAATATTATTATTAAATGAATAACTAATAAATAGTTACCCTCAACAAAAGATTAAGGAGATTAAAATTGATATAAAACCTAATAACTTTATCCTTCTAGGGAGAAGATATAAAAATATCAATATTCATGCACGTACAGAAGAATTATAGAAACACACACTTAGTGGTCGGTAATAATAATAATAATAATAATAATAATAATAATAACAATCATAACAATACATTATTCAACGTGACAATTAATGTTTCTATATACTCCTAATTGAACCGTTGAGCAAAGTAAACATATTACATTTTGTCCGAGAGAACAACAAAAAAAGTGTCCACACCTGTGGAGTAACGGTTAGCACGTCTAGCCGCGAAACCAGGTGGCCCGGGTTCGATTCCCGGTCGGGGCAAGTTACCTGGTTGAGGTTTTTTCCGGGGTTTTCCCTCAACCCGATATGAGCAAATGCTAGGTAACTTTCGGTGTTGGACCCCGGACTCATTTCGCCGGCATTATCACCTTCGTCTCATTCAGACGCTAAATAACCTAAGATGTTGATAAAGCGTCGTAAAATAACCTACTAAAATAAAAAAAAACAACAAAAAAGTTCTCCTTCTCATTGTTTACGAAACCACCTTTTACTGCTGTAGAGATAGAGTTTGTAAGCGACATGATACCGCCATTGCTTGCCTTCAGTACGTGAATGAAACACACAGCAATGTACAGGGAACTCCTCGTACCCGTTTGAATGTCTGTGATTACATGATGTAATCACGACACACGCCTTGGTCACCGCTGCTTTAGATGTACTACGTACATGTGTCAACTTAATTTCGACCCCTATGCGGGTCTGATATTTATAATGGTAGTTGAAGGTTTGCTTTTTATTCCATGGTTGGGATGTCTAATGTAACATGTGTGCATTTAAGTGTTTTGGTTAGATTGTTATGATTTTTCTTCTTTTTTATTTTAATCATTTAATTTCTATTTATATTAATAAATTAATAGAGAAAAAAGATTCTTCAACTCCCTCTTATTACTATTTAAAATCATCCACAGTCTCCTCTTACGTAGCATCTCGTTTCGTTTACCTTTCACTACCTCGAACCCAGAACATGTACCTTCTCTCTATTCCTCTGCACAGAACATCCTTCTACTCATCATCTTTCAGTATATCGATTCCACGCCTGTGAAATTCTCTCCCTGACCATATCAGAGACTGTCGGACAATATCAAAAATCAAATTTAAATTAAAGAATCACATTCCAGTTCATGGAAGTGCTTGTTGAACACTTGTCAGGTTGCGCAACTCCGGCTTAACCCATGACATATAATAAATATTGTAACCGTGCTGTTGTAAAATTGACAATTAATATGTAATGTATTATTATTATTATTATTATTATTATTATTATTATTATTATTATTATTATCAGTTATCACTATCATCACTGCGATCTCAGTGTTTCTTTCTTTTTCTTTTTCTTGTATTACCTCGATGAGAACTCTATAGTGTTCTTTTGACTCGACCCTCACCAGTGTTTGTATTTCTTTTTTGTATTTTATGTGCTATCTGGTAGGATGGAAGAGAAGACCTTATGACCTTAATCCTGTCAGATTAAATAAATAAATAAATAAATAAATAAATAAATAAATAAATAAATAAATAAATAAATAAATAAGTAGATAAACAATAAATAGTTATTGTTTAGGCGAAGGATAGTTTTTAATCATTCACCTATTATCCAACAAATTTTCTCCCGGTCATTATCCAAGGCCTAGGGACCTTTAATTAGAGAATGGGACGCCAATACGTTACACACTATGTATGTGTGTTACTTAATGCTCTTCTTTTTAATTATAACTCCGGAATATTCTATACGTTTCTTCCTCGAGTCTAAGACAGAGGTGCCGAAAATGTACTTCAAAATAAGGCCGTAAATTCGGCTTTTAACATTAACATTAGATGTAATACGTTATTAAATTATGTCAGTATAAACTAACACATCGCAGGTGCTTATTTCTTTAGCATTTCAAACGAAGAAAATGTTTAAAATAACTGGAGATAAACTTTATTTGGTAACGAAATGAAATGCACAGTTGACTATCTTGTATAAGTATAGAAATTTCACACCTATCCTGGCGTTGAAATCTCCTAGAAACAGGTAAACCTGCAGCAATTTCGTGAGCAAGCTATAAAATGCAGGATTGCACAAAACTTAATAGTAAGGGCAAGTACAAATCCAAGCTACACGAACATCTACATAAAATGGAATGTCGTAGCATTTCGTATAAGATTTATAACTACAGTATATATGTAACAATAGGAAGACGTGATGTGGGTAAACACTGAAGTGCGCTGTAGAGACAATTTTTAATCAACTTTGTAAGTTTGTTAAGGGGACACTCAACTATATTTTAGAACTTTTTTCCTATATGACCAATCTTTTTCAAATTTGGAGAAAAAGTTATATATATATATATATATATATATATATATATATATATGGAAAGTAACATGCAAAATATCAGCTCATTAGATCCAATACTTTTCAAAATAAAAAATATTTCAATTTTTAATCAATCATTAATTGAAATATCACTTTTAATTATCATTTTTTATTTTTTGCTTTGTGCATTTGACTGTGACTTCTCAATGAATAGGGGAAGAATTCTGCGTATTGATTTTGTTCTGTCACGTAAATTAGTGTATAAATTTAATTTTTCATTTCTATGACACTTTTTCTCCAATTTTTAAGTTGAGTGTCCCCTTAAGCCTGAATAGCTTAATAAGCCTAAATCATGTAGTATATGATGAAGTTCAAATTGACAAGTGGAAGAATAAGGAAAAAAGTTCAGAGAAAAGAAACAATTCATGTGTGAGGGCTAGACGTTCCGAGATTTGCATGTTATGACAGTTGAACTGCTGTTAGTAGAGAACTGTGGATGACAAAGAATGGCTTTTGTGAAATAATTATCATAGAAATTAATAATAATAATAATAATAATAATAATAATAATAATAATAATAATAAAATAAAATTAGTATATCAGTAACTTTGCAACAGTTTCTTTTGAGAATAGTATGATTCAGACTCTAAGATATTTGTAATAAATTCACATATACTTACCCTGTTACATAATAAAGGAGACGTTATGAAGGCAACACTGTAATGCGGCTTCTGAATTCTGTAATTACACTTCGAGCCAGACTATGCGAATGTATGCCATGGATACGCCACTGTTTATCTTTCTTTCCTTGCTCTGCGGTTTACTAATCACCCTGTGTCGGCAACCCGATACAAATAATTGGTTATTGATCAGTGAGCTGACAGCTGCGATACGGCGCCTCTGTAATCTCATGACCTCGGCGTCGATCCCCCACCGCAACACAGACCTAACTGTCTGTACGTGTCAACAACTGGGCCACTGTCTCCGGGAACTTTCCGGCGGATTTAAAGACGAGGACCGATCGCGGAGTCTATCTTGGCTACACATCTTGCCAGTCAATGTTAGAATGTTGTTTTCGCTGTCCGAATGTTTGGGGTGAGGTCCAAACTTCATTGCTGAAGGAAATTAATTTTTAAAGGCGATAAAAATCGTTATCATGGCTTTAAGTCTGCGAAGGGAAATAAGGTAGGTTAACTACACCACCGTCGCTTTATTCACTTCATGTCTTCTAATTTCTACTCCTGGTCAAAATGTGATATCTTACGAAAATATGTGACAATTCCATATGTTGTACGAAAGCGTCGGCGTCAAACGAACGCTTACAAAGTAGGTACAAGTAGGTACTTGAGAAAGATTATTCCGAGCTGCTCCTGTCTCTGTACCATAATTCCACCACTTATATATTAACATTAACCTGGTGCTATGTATCAACTGAATACATCTCGTGCATTTGCAACCTGATTTCTTACTTGGCAAACTTAATGGTCGTGTATACCTAATTTTTTTTCCAACATGAGCTGCGGAACATTTTAGATGATTTGCCTCTTCGGGAAAGGCAGCTATTTTGGTACATGCATGGCGAAGCACTGGCTCATTTTCATTTTAAAGTTCGAGAGTTGTTACGCACAACTTTTCACAGTAGGTATATTGGCTATGGCTTACCAAAACCTTGGCCTCCCAGGTCCCCCGATTTGAATCCTCTGCATTTGTTTCAGGATATTTCAAATGTTTTGTATATTCCAGTCCTGTTGATAATGTAAGCGAAATCCGATCACGCATTGTCAGTGGTTGTCGACTCATCAGAGACACGCCAGGGATATTCGAACGCGTATGATATTCAATGAGGAAACGTGCTGATGTCTGTCTTAACAAGAACAATGTCACAACGTTCTCTTGCCCCAGTCCATATCGGATGTTATATTACCCCAGAGGACCTGTACTGACGAGAGATAATACAACCTCATAGATTTTGGAAACAGCTGGTTTACGGACTTATGTTTGTTAGGACATTTAGCTTTGTTTCGTTTTCCGCTATGAACCTTGCAATTTGTACCTATTATTATGAAATACTTTGTATAAACGGGTTTTCTACTCTGATAATAATCTGTTATTTTACAACGCTATATGGACTATTATGTTACATTTTAGCGTTGATGGAATTAGTGATAGCGGGATGGTATTTGACAATTGACAGTCATCTTACACATCTCGAAAATCTCGAGAAAAGCCCAACCAGGTAACGATACTGAACCCAAATCCAAACGCAGCTACGGATCAGTAGGGAATGGCACGGATAAATCAGTCCATTAGGGATGTGTGTGTGTGCATGTCTAATGCCTACCCACTTCACTTGCGTGATTCGGGTTCCGCATATTGCGGACAGGACTGTGACCCATTTTCAAGCTGCACACCACTTCGGAGAGCAACGCTATGCTTGATGTGTATCTGTGGAGAGTTATGTCGTCTACTAGGGCAGTGGTTTCCAACCAGTGTGTCGCGCAGTCCAATGGAGTGAGTCGCGAAATTTTGGAATTAAAAAATAAATGTTATGCCATCCAGAAAGTCTCTTTACAACGCATTTTTATTTACAACAAAGTCTTTGATATGGTACATTTTATTTTGAGACCGACTTTACCAATGAAACGTGAACACCTGAAACAACGCTCAGTTTAATTTTTCTGCCTGGCGATAGTTCGAATGAAAGTGAACATCTTCAACAATGCTTAGTAATTTTTTACTCTTCCCACTCAGTATAAATAATAAACAGAGTTCAGAAACGTCAGAACTCTCAGAATATATTGGTCAGTTTCAGTATACAGGTTACGTGTGAGTGGGTGATAGTGCGATTATTTTATCAAAAGTGCTTTATTTAGATTTTTATGGACAAATTTTTAATAAAAAAAAACTCAATCTGAATCAAGTTCTGGATTAGATGACAGCAGTGCTAATTCAAATAATGTGAGCGAAAGTTCCCTTCAGAGTTCGCAAAAACGTACTGCGTTTCGTAAAGATTTCAGTGATAAATACTTGCACTATGGTTTTACGTGGCATGGAGTTGAATATAAACAAAATCCCGAATGTCTTATATGAGGAAATGTTTAGTCAAATCAGTTGATGGTGTCTAATAAACTAAAAAGACATTTAGAACTGCCGTTTTCAACGTCATACTTGTGTGAATCAGCATTTTCTACCGTGAAAATAGTGAACTCTAAACAAAGTAACAGACTGCTGCATCTTGAAGATGATTTAAGTGTTGACCTGTCAACTATAAGGCCAGGTATAGAGAAATTTTATGCAACCCACCAAGCGCAGACTTCACATTAATTTAAATAGGTGAGTTTCCAAAAACGATAATAAAAATCTCTTATCGGACATTCAGAATAGACAGGTTGAGATTTTTGACACATACCTTTGTTTTTTTTTTTTTCTAACGCCCCTCAAGTTGCTGCTTGTTTTAAGAATTTTCGATTCCGTGTTAACATCTACCTATTTACAATATTGCATGTCCGACATTACATAGAACCTAGAAATTGTTATTAGTGCTTTTTTGCGACGGAACGCTCTGAAACGGCATTTCGGCACCTTTTTGTTATATTTTTTCATCATGGAACCGAAATATGTGTGAATAACTATGTTTTTAATATTATTTTTCTTTGAATTCCGCTTAGACCTTGAAAGTCTTAGTTGGACGAAAAGGAGGTTAAAAACGACAAAATTCCTGTGCAGCGAACAGTAATATATATTATATAACTGGCACAATTGAACATACTCGAGTTTTCTTCATGTGCAACTTCTCAGCAAGAAATATGTAGAAGTGAATTTCTATAGCGCAAGGCGAACAAGCAATTGGTGGGAATAGAAAAGTCGAAGAGAGTAAAGTTTGATGTTCCTTATGCAACTCTAGAACAACACTTGTATTTTGATATAACATCACATGAGTGAAACTGCGCTTTCAATTAACATGACGTTGCGCTGTTTAATTTTTTCATACTTTGTTTACAGAAGCAAGGAGAATTATATAACTATAGGTCTCGCAACCACGGATTACCGTCGGAAGGAATGCGAATCAAACACTGCGATAAGGAATAGCGGGCGACAGGAAAGGTCACGAGAATGATATCAAATAGAGTATTTGATGATATTCAAGAGTACAGTCAGAAGAGAAATGACATCGACAGAATCAGTCTTGCGTTGTGATAGTTACATTACGACTTTAGTTTGTTCCATTGCATGTGAATACGTGTCTTGTATCGCACGGTATTATTATTTCATTCGTAAACATATGTTGCGCGTTTAATTAGCTTCGAATTTTTTCTCTTGCTACATTCTTTATTTCCACAACGATGTCCTCATTTGTTCATCTTCTTGGAAGAAACAGTACTTCTATCGGCTCGCACCTCCCCCCCCCCCTCGGCGTGCCAACATACACACGTCAAAACAGACAGCAACGCCACCATTGGTTTTCGGTAATCGTTTCTTGCGCGAGCTATACCAAGATTCAGGTCACTGGAAGTCATATTTTGTTTACATTTTTATCCAGAAAAATAAGTTAGCTTAAGTTTTGGAATTAGATTGCTTCATATTTCCCACTTTCGATGAACAATAAAATCCATACGTGTTCGAATTTATACACAACACACTAATGTAGGCTTTCTCATCGTTTGTAATGTATTTAACACATTTTACCCAAACCGATGCTTTACTCTAGTGCGCTAAGCCATCGAGTCATGTTTTATATGCGAAACCAGTATCCCAACATTGTATGGATTCATGGACATGTGTTTAATTATCCGTTGCTGATGGCTTAAGCCTCTGGGGTCAATATTTTCAGAGATATTTGTACCTAACTTAAATTTCTCGTATATGTTACATTTTAATTTAAATAACTTTATTTATGAATACTCTAAAACCATACAAAATATATTAATCTAATCCTAACTATAACTTTTTTCGTTCATTATAAACATGCCAACTATTGTAGTTACTAATACAGTTCTTTTTGTCTTAAGTAAGATTAAATATATAAAGAAAATAATTGAAATCTTTCAATTCAATTTGAAGGAATTTTTTGATGTCTTTGAAATTCAATTAAGCGGATTTATTATTTTTCCGTCAGTGACTTAACATGCCATATATAAGGTAGAATTCCTTTATATTACATAATTTAATGTTCGTATTAACGTTTTCATCGCTCATAATCCTCGTCTTTGATCAGCGTTATTCTTAGTCTTTACAGTCACCCTTAGTCGTTATAGTAGTCCTTAAGTCAGCATCGTCTTTGGTCAGTGTTGTTTTAATCATTATCATAGTTCTTAGCTATTATTATATTTCTTAGTCGTTACAGTCACTCTTAGTCATTATCGTAGTCTTTAAGTAATCGTCGTCTTTGGTAAGTGTTGTTTTCATAGTTCTTAGCCATTATCATAGTTCTTAGTCTTTACAGTCTCTCTTAGTCATTATCGCATTCCTTAGGTAATATCATCTTTGGTCAGTGTTGTTTTAGTTATACTTCTTAGTCTTTACATTCACCCTTAATCATTATCGTAGTCCTTAAGTCATCATCGTCTTTGGTGAGCGTTATTTTCAGCCATTATCATAGTTCTTAGTTTTGCAGTCACCCTTAGTCATTATCGTAGTCCTTAGGTAATATCGTCTTTGATCAGCGTTGTTTTAATCATACTTCTTAGTCTTTACAGTCACCCTTAGTTATTATCGTAGTCGTTAAGTCAGCATCGTCGTTGGTCAGCGTTGTTTTTAGTCCTTATCACAGTTCTTAGTCTTTACAGTCACCCTTAGTCATTATTGTAGTCCTTAAGTCAGCATCGTCGTTGGTCAACGTTGTTTTTAATCCTTATCACAGTTCTTAGTCTTTACAGTCACCCTTAGTTATCATCGTAGCCCTTAAGTCAGCATCGTCGTTGGTCAGCGTTGTTTTCAGTTCTTATCATAGTTCTTAGTCTTTACAGCCACCCTTAATTATTATCATAGTCCTTAAGTCAGCATCATCTTTGGTCAACGTTGATTTCAGTCATTAACATAGTTCTTAGTCTTTACAGTCACCCTTAGTTATTATCATAGTCCTTAAGTCAGCATCGTCTTTGGTCAACGTTGATTTTAGTCATTAACATAGTTCTTAGTCTTTACAGTCACCCTTAGTTATTATCGTAGTCCTTAAGTCAGCATCGTCGTTGGTCAGCGTTGTTTTCAGTTCTTATCATAGTTCTTAGTTTTTACAGCCTCAGGGAACGGATTTATATGGACTAAAAATATATGAAATATGTAAATATATATGTAGTTATTTTTACCAAAATATGGAATTAAAAATGGATTTTTACCAAAATATGGAATTAAATATGGACTTAAAATTATAAAAAAATGACTATGTACGTTAAATATTGGTACATTTTAATCAAACTAAACAAAAAATATAATGGACGTACCTTATCTTCCAATGTAGTTTCAACAAAACACAATTTTTATTGTCTGTTACCATAACAATAGGTTACAAACATTTCTTTCAAGTGCTGAAAAGTGAATCTTCTTCTATTGTCTCTGAGGATAGATTTATACTGACTAAAAGAGCGTTCGACGTCACAAGAAGTAACTGGTACATAATTCAATTTCACAATGTCTGCTGGGGATAAGTCCAAGTTAATCTTCACTGTTGATTCACCACTCATCACAGCAACAACCTTTTGTAGTTCTTCATATCCAGGGTTTTTTGAAAGTACAGTGTCCACCTTAGCTCTTACTGCATCTGCAACTTTACCTCTACCACGATTCAGTTGTTCCACAGTACTATTTATAATTTCAAAACTTTCAGATAGTGAAAGGTGCCTATTTTGGAGACTTTTGAGCGTTTTTATGATGCATGAAAATGTATGCTGAATGTGAGCTAAGTCATTCTTCACACTTATGTCACAGGTAACTGTTTTCGCAGTATCAATTGAGACTGCATCTTCAGAGTCCAATGCAAGGAGAACATTGTTAATAGAGTCTATATGTTCGGCATAATATTCAACTGCTTCTAGCCATGTACCCCATCTAGTTAAAATTGGCTTTGGTGGCAATGGAATTTCAGGGTACATTTCTTTCAACACGTTAACTCTACTGGGAGCTTTGAGAAATACTTTTTTCACTGATGAAATCAACAAATCTACTTTAGGGAAATTGTCTCTGACCACTTCTGCCACACGATGAAATGCATGCGCCACACAAGTAAAATGAGTCAATTTAGGATATACAACAGATAATGCTTGTCCAGCTTTGACCATATAAGGGGCAGCATCGCTAATAAAGAATAACACATTATCGTACATAATACCCTTTGGCCACAGGATACCCATAGCTTCGTTGAACAGTTTAACTATAGTTTTGTTATTGCACTTTTCTAGAACATCACAATGTAAAAGAATTCGTTCAGAATATTGTTCACTTAACAAACCGATAACTACATTACCAACAAGTCTACCTTCTTTGTCGGGAGTCTCATCAATGGAAACCCAAATTGAACTATCTTTAATTTCATCTCTTATCTTCTGTATTGTCTCATCGTAGATGGATGGAGCATACGTCTTCCTAAGTGTTGACTCATCCGGGATTGTATGTTGAGTATATTTTTCAAGGAATTCCCTGAAGACCTTATTCTTTAGTTTGTAGAGAGGAATATCAGCAGAGATGAGAGAACGGCACAGGTCGATGTTAAACTCAGATCTTACATTCGATGTTGTTGGTTGTGTTAAAAACAATTGTCTCTGCTTGGAATTTAGTTGTTTGTTGGCCTGATGTTTACTAGTTGTAATGTGTTGTTGCACCAGGAACTTTTGTGTAGATGATACTGCACACTGACACAAATTACAAAATAATATTTTATTGTCAGTTGATAAACCATCTTCTTTAAATTCTGAAATGTAACTTGTTAGTTTTGATTTTAAATTGACTGAATGACGTACTTTTGGCATATTTACCGTCTTTATAGTATGATTTACAAAACTGAACCTATGTGTACTCTGACTGGCATTTAACTGTTGAGCTGCACAACTGAAGTCTGTTAAAAATTTTAAATTAAATTAATACAGTTTTGTAACTTACTTTCCCATTGTTGATAGGACTGCTAATTTTCAAATAACTCTGATGTTAAAGGGATTACTGAACATGTGTTTAAATCTCTATTGTTGAAATGTATTTTTAAAAGTTAATGGAATTTTGTTTTGTTTTATTGTTAAACCTAATATAATATGGACTGTTTTATATGAAATATGGAAAATATATGGAAATTAACGAAAATATGTACTAAACTCTAAAATATGGAAAAATATGGAAAATAAAAGTAGGATTTTTTAACCCTACACATTGTGAAACATAAAGATAATGCAAAATATAAATTATATTAGCTTTATAAGTAAATATGTATTTACATATAAATCCTTTCCCTGGTTATTATCATAGTCCTTAAGTCTTTAAGTCGTCTTTGGTCAACGTTGATTTTAGTCATTAACATACTTCTTAGTCTTTACAGCCACCCTTAGTTATTATCATAGTCCTTAAGTCAGCATCGTCGTTGGTCAGCGTTGTTTTCAGTTCTTATCATAGTTCTTAGTCTTTACAGCCACCCTTAGTCATTATCATAGTCCTTAAGTCAGCATCGTCTTTGGTCAGCGTTGTTTTTAGTCATTATCATAGTTCTCAGCCTATACAGTCACCCTTAGTTATTATCGTAGTCCTTAAGTCAGCATCGTCGTTGGTCAGCGTTGTTTTCAGTTCTTATCATAGTTCTTAGTCTTTACAGCCATCCTTAGTCATTATCATAGTCCTTAAGTCAGTATCGTCTTTGGTCAGCGTTGTTTATAGTCATTATCATAGTTCTCAGTCTTTACAGTCACCCTTACTCATTATCGTAGTCCTTAAGTTATCATTGTCTTTGGTCAGTGTTGTTTTTTTTCATTATCATAGTTCTTAGTCTTTAGTCAACCTTAGTTATTATCGTAGTCCTTAAGGGTGCTATTCATAGACATTTCGCTAGCCCGCGCTACGAGCGTGCTAAACAGGATTCACATCATATCATATCATATCATATCATATCATATCATATCATATCATATCATATCATATCATAACATATCATATCATATCATATCATATCATATCATATCATATCATATCATATCATATCATATCGCTGACACTGGTTTATGAATACGAAAAACGTTAGTTCGCTGATCATCCACCGAAAGCCCGCGCTAAGAATGTCTATGAATACGACCCTAAGTCATCATCGTGTTTGGTAAGCGTTGTTTTTAGCCATTATCGTAGTTCTTAGTCTTTACATTCACCCTTAGTCATTATCGTAGTCCTTAAGTCATCATCGCCTTTGGTAAGCGTTGTTTTTAGCCATTATCATAGTTCTTAGTCTTTACATTCACCCTTAGTCATTATTGTAGTCCTTAAGTCATCATCGCCTTTGGTAAGCGTTGTTTTTAGCTATTATCATAGTTCTTAGTCTTTACATTCACCCTTAGTCATTATCGTAGTCCTTAAGTCATCATCGTCTTTGGTCAGCGTTGTTTTTAGTCATTATCATAGTTCTTAGTCTTTACATTCACCCTTAGTCATTATCGTAGCCTTTAAGTCATCAACGTCTTTGGTCAGCGTTGTTTTAGTCATTATCATAGTCCTTAGTCTTTACATTCACCCTTAGTCATTATCGTAGTCCTTAAGTCATCATCGTCTTTGGTCAGCGTTGTTTTTAGTCATTATCATAGTTCTTAGTCTTTACAGTCACTCTTAGTCATTATCGTAGCCTTTAAGTCATCATCGTCTTTGGTTAGCGTTGTTTTTAGTCATTATCACAGATCTTAGTCTTTACATTTAACCTGAGTCATTATCATAGTCCTTAAGTAATCATCGTCTTTGGTAAGCGTTGTTTTTAGTCATTATCATAGTTCTTAGTCTTCCAGTCACTCTTAGTCATTATCGTTGTCCTTACGTTTTTATTCTCTTTGGTCAGCGTTGCTCTTAGTCATTATTGTTGTCCTAGGTCAATATTGTTGTATTTAATCATTATTGTCATCTTTAATCATTATCGTTGTTCTTAGTTTTTATTATAGTTCCTAGTCTTCATAGTCACTCTTAGTCATTATCGTTGGCCTTACGTCTTTATCCTCTTAGGTCAGCGTTATTCTTAGTAATTATCGCTGTCCTAGGTAATCAATGTTGTTTTTAGTCATTATCGTTGTCCTTAACTATTATCATCGTTCTTAGTATTACAATCAATCATCCTTAATCATTGTCGTTGTTTTTGCGTGTCCTAATCACTACCGTTGTCCTTTTTCTTTTAGTCCTCGTTCTTAGTTAATATCTTCGTCCTTAGTTACCATTAAGTCTCTAGTCTCCACAGTAGCCGCCCTTAATAATAATAATCATCATCATCCTTGGCCCTCTTTTTCTTAATCATTGTCATCACCGTCATCATCATTATTATATAATCACAGTCATAACTTTTGTTATCTATATTATCGCCGCATAATTGTTATGATTTCCGTGGTCATAGTGGTAGCGCTCGTAAGCAGTATCGACGTTGCTTTTCAGCAAAACATATCGTAAATAAACCAAACAAACGCGATAATTAATTAGACCATCTCATAAATAAACAAACGACTCTCGTATGTCATTCTGCTCAACGGGTGTGAAACACGTGCGCACAATCTGCCGAGTGCGCAAGCGCACGCTTTAATCTTTTTAGCGGGGCGCCCATATGTGTTGGGATGTACCTTGATTAACAGACACTGCATCGCCATTAGACATGAACCGCTTAAGCTCCAAGCTCTTTCCCGTTTGCTAGTTCGGTGAAATAGACATTTATCCCTCTAATTCTGAAAACCAAAATGATCAACCACAAATCCTTGCGCTGTTATTATTATAGTCATAATATTCAGTTTGGGTATAGTATAATAATTTCATTATGTTTTCAGTTTGACCTGTGTTTGCCAAAGCCTCCCCACGTCACGCTGGCCAACGCAACGTCACAATTTATTTCCCTGTTTACCCATTGAGAGCCTCGACATAATCCCCGATGATTCATTGACATACGTTGGCTATATATAAATTTATTTATTTGCGCGCGTGCATTTACTTGTAAACATTGCGAACCATTTCCACGCACACAATTCTATTACAACGAATGTCATTAGTGATATTTTAGACCCTACCTAAAAGAAAGCACTAGTCATCTCTGTTATGAAAATGGAAATGCGTATTGAATGAGACGCACATCACAGTTATTCCAATGTTTACTGCTCTCAGTTTGTAATGTGAAATGCAAATTAATTAAATTTATCCTAAAAGTTCAGTTTTTTTCTCCCTTCTCTTATGTAGTCTATCTCAAAGTTTTCTCTTTCTCTCTCTCTCTCTCTCTCTCTCTCTCTCTCTCTCTCCATTTTATTATATATATATATATATATATATATATATATATATATATTTTTTTCTTGGAGCATGCTACTCTTCGATATATAGATACAGTAGAACCTCTATTATCCGTGGTAATGAAGGGGATGGACTGAACGGTTGACCGAAAAAATCGGATAATCTGCACCATGAAAGATTTTGTAATTTCGTCCAGTCTTGTATTTAACTCTCTAGGATGTGGATCATAAGTTGACTAATTTAAGTCTGGTTGTCAACGACGGGGTTTTAAGGGGCAAGGAAGCCCTTTGTAATGACTGTCTCAGGAAAAATAGGAATAAAGGAGGTCTCATGTTGTAGATTTACATACTTTTTTACACTTTTTCCTTGTTTCTTTTTTTATTAAATCGCGCAGTTGTAACTCCGATCTCGTATTCTGATGCGAGATGAGCCACAGTTTCTCTTTCTCAAACCATTAAAGTATTAAATTTTTTTTTTTTTCGATTCTTAGCACAATATGTTCTCTGTTGACACCCATGGAATACATTTTATATATACAAGTTATATTATAGAAAGGCAATTCGAACACTAGACAATGCTGTGTAATAACATTCTGTAGCAAAAACATATTATGTAGAACCTACTAATATGATGTACGGTAGTGGCAAAAAAAAAAAAAAAACAAAAAAAAAAACAAAAAAAAAAAAACAAGACCAACCCTTGTAGCTGATTTCAGAGCCTTCTTCACTGCAGAGCACGATAGGCTGGTAACTAAGACTTTCGTGGTTCGAATCCTGCCTGGGAAGGAAACTTTTTTTTGTTCCTTATTCAAATTTATTCCCAATACTTTCCGATTGCAGCGATATTTTACTGCTTAATTGACTTATTATTCCCAGAATATGAATTTTACCAGCAAACGTGCTCTATCGTGCTCTGGAGTGAACAAGGCTCTGAAATCAGCTACAAGGGTCGGTCCGTTTTTTTTGCCACTACTGTACAAAACAGTACTTCATATAAGTTATTTATTAAAAAAAAAAAAAAAGAGCGAGAAATAAAGAGATGGACAATCTGCCAATGGGTTAATAGGGTGACGGATAATCAGGGTTCTACAGTATACAGCTTTAAAGTTTGGAATTATACCGCCATGATGGCTCAGTGCTAGCGCGTTAAACTTTCACGCAAAGGGGCACTTTTTTTTTTCGAAAAAAATTCAGTACATTGCAGTGAAATACAAAATTCAATGCAGTGGTATGCGATACAAAAAATAGTAAAGTGTATTATAACTCGCAATTGAATATGCTGCAATACGATACAACATTAAGTATAGTGCAGTTTTTCATTCATATTAAACAAAAGCTTAAGATAAATCCAGTATTACTGTACTATACAAGTACAGAGCGTTCGAAAAGTTACTGTGCAGAGATTGATTGATTGTTTATTCAATACATGACCATATACATGGATGTACACGTCAATTATATAATAAAGAAGAAACGCAATAAAATTTTAAAACACTATAAATTAAAATACATTTAAAATAAATAACATAATCAAGTGCTATTGCATATTGTCATAATTTGTAATTTAAGAATTCTTTTACTGAATAAAATCTTTGTTCAGTTAAAATCTCTTTAACTTTCACTTTAAATTTTGTATAAGGTATAGTTTGTATCTGCAATGGTAATTTATTAAAAAAACATAATACCAGTATAAGGAGGCGATTTTTCATATTTCACAAGAACATTTTTTTTAATTCTATTTTTAAATAATAATTGTCGCAGTTGCTGCGCTGTATCGAGAAAACGCCTTGACTCTTTCCTAAAAGAACGCGTTTTTTTGTCCAATTTGTGTTTCGGAAAGGTCATAGGTAGGCCTATACGGAATA
The DNA here is from genome assembly GCF_040183065.1 of Periplaneta americana. NCBI lineage: Eukaryota > Metazoa > Arthropoda > Insecta > Blattodea > Blattidae > Periplaneta > Periplaneta americana. Next base: position 158,645,146 of record NC_091120.1, on the reverse strand, counting down.
AGTGTAGTAGAAATATTCGTACAAATTTCCAGAAACATTAATTCTGTAGAATTAAACTGGCCAACTTGAATAAAATGAAATCAAGAACGTATGGTTTCTACAAGACAGCGCCTTTTAACCTGATTAGTCTCAGGGGCAGGAGTTCCATGTTTGATGTTATTTGTAGAGGAACACTGGACGTAGTATGTTTGTGTTCGTCTGCTGGAGGAACCAGGCTAGTGTCGTGAGAGTCATAGTTGCTCTGACCTGAGGTTGAATGGGACGGAGTTACGCAATAAGAGACCATGCGCCAAAAACCTGTTTCAAGATATTGGCTATTGAAACAAATCTGTTTTTCTTATAAAACATTTCATGCAAGAAGTATTATAACATTCATACTATTACAAAAAAATAGTAGAAATAATACCAAAAAAGGCTAATCGATTTTTGATAAGAAACCAACAGTTAAATTAATATTTCAAAGCAAAATGAATGAATGAATAAATGAATAAATTAATAAATAAATAAATGAATAAATACATAAATAAATAAAAAAATACATAAATAAATAAATACATAAATAAATACATAAATAAATAAATACATAAATAAAAACAAAATAAATAAAAATAAAAGGGCGATAGCTAACAGAGAAATTAGAAAACGACACAGGCAATCATGGAAAGAGTTTATATCTTTTTTAGAAACTGACATTTATAAAATGAAACCCAATACATATAAAATTTTAAAATACATGAACAGAGACATAAAGGAATCCGCCAAGATAAACCCTTGCCCCAAAATAGAAACATTTCTAGACTTTTACAAAAACTTATGGAACAATCCTACTTTTGATTCAAAATTCTGGGACACAAAAAACCCAGATGAACAATGCATTACCAAAGAAGAACTACAAGAAGCATTAAAGAAGACGAAAAATAGTAAATCACCTGGAGAAGATAACCTAAATTCAGAATCGTATAAATATGCAGGAGATCTATTTCAAGAAAGATTACTAAGATTTCTAAACAGAATATATCTGACTGCCACTTTACCGGAAGAATGGAAAAATAGTGTAATTATTCCCATATATAAAACAGGAGATAAACAGAATGTTGAAAACTATAGAGGGATTAGTATCCTCAACACATGTTATAAGATATTTAGTAGGATTTTAAATGAAAAATTAAAAAAACATGCTGAAACTTTCCTTCTGGAGTGTCAAAATGGCTTTAGAAAAGGAAGATCATGTGTAGATCCAATATTTAGTATGAAATTATTGTTAGAAAAAAGAAGAGAATTTAATTTAGAAACCCATATAGCTTTTATTGATTTTGTGAAAGCTTTTGATAAAGTCCGAAGAGACCTTTTATTCGACATATTACAAGAAAAAAATATACCAAATTTGCTATTGCAAAATATAATAGAAATCTACACAGACAGCAAAATAAATGTCAAAATAAATAACTGTATATCCGAAAGAAAATTAGTTAATAATGGAGTTCGACAAGGTTGTCCACTTTCACCAACTTTATTTAATATTTATATAAATGAAATTATTTTAAAATGGAACCAAATCTACACATCAGGAATCAAAATAACCAGTGCTCTAACATTAAATACCTTACTCTATGCCGATGATCAAGTCATAATTTCCAATTCAGAGGATAATTTACAAAGAGGATTGTATACATTAAATAAAATATTAAACGATTTTGGGATGGAAATTTCAGCACAAAAATCAAAAGTAATGGCATTTTTAGGACAAGACCCAGTCAGAAGTAAGATAATACACAATAACCAATGCCTCGAACAAGTGCAAAATTTCAATTATCTGGGTTGTGAAATATCTTATCAAAATGAAAAAGATGTGAACAAGAAAATTACCAAATTTACACAAATTCTAGGAATAATAAACAATGCATTAAAAGCTAAATTAGTACAAAAATCTACAAGAATAAAAATATATAATACATTAGCATTACCCACCCTTTTATACGGAAGCGAGATTTGGTCATTAAAGAAAAAAGACATGAACAGAATCAAAGCAACGGAAATGAAATTTTTGAGGAGGGCAGCAGGATATACTCTTTTAGACCGAAAAAGGAATGAAGAAATTTTAGAACAATTAGAAGTAGAGTCAGTAGAAGAAAAAATCAGCAGATACAAATTCAATTGGCTAGATCATGTAAGAAGAATGGAAAATTCAAGAATCCCAAAAATTATGATGCAATATAAACCTAGAGGACATCGTCGACCAGGAAGACCTTTAAGAAGACTGCTAGATGGGGCCGAAACAGGTCTACAGAGGCCTAATTCGTGAAGGATGATGATGATGATAAATAAAAACATAAATACATAAATAAATAAATACATAAATAAATACATAAATAAATAAATAAATATATAAATAAATAAATACATAAATACATAAATAAATAAATACATAAATAAATAAATACATAAATAAATACATAAATAAATAAATACATAAATAAATACATACATAAATAAATACATAAATAAATACATAAATAAATACATAAATAAATAAATACATAAATAAATAAATAAATTTTATGCAATAAACGAATTTTTACTTACAAATAGCAACAAAATTAAGATATCGCATTCTTGATTTTTTCCGAGTTAAATTAGCCTGCCGTTAACAGATTTGTGCAAATATCTTTTTTTTTTTTTTTTCAAATTGTCGATTGGTCTATTATTGCGAAACTCCGTCAAATTCTCACTTTGTATTTCCACCTGTCTGTCTGTCATTTGTTCCCTCGTGTTTACATTTTGTGCCATACAGTGTCTTCTAACAAGTTCATTGGCTGATCAGTGATGTTACGTACAGTAAGTTTGTTGACATCCCCTCCCTCCATCACTTCACTAAGTAAGGGTTGCTGACCGGCTGCTGTTACTGGAAAACTAAATTTTCTTCTTGGGTATTCAGAGCGGAAATGTGAGCTTTCCCCACATATGTAACACAGTAGCGGTTGACCTGGATAATGTATCACTGCAGTATAACCACCAATTATTAGTTTGTTTGCAAAACGTTTCCGCATCTCGTTACGCGCATCTCGAACTCCGCTGTTTACTGAAAATTTGTATAGCGTACTCTGCATTCAGCACGTAGCCTAATGTTTTAACTGTTCCAAAGCCTACTGACCTAATTATTGATTTACTAAGTTATTTTCAACTTCTGGAGGTATATTAAATATTCGAACTATAATTGCATTAATCTCAACACGCTGAAAACGAACCTTTATTATGCTCTTGTTACCATACTTAAAGTTTACTTCATCTTCGTATCATAGGTGGAGTTATGGGGGGGGGGGGACCATGTGGGGCATTGCCCCCCCCCCAAACTTGTCTGAATTGTTTTTCTATTAATGTTAGAAAGTATTGAATTCAAAAGATTTTTCTTGCTTTTGTTCATGATTACGTTACTGTGCTTAAATTGATGAATTCATGTCTTCAGATCAAATGTCTGGACTATAATATATATTTTAAATTTCTGAATGTATAAAATTTCTATACGTCATTTGAGGAATGGAAGCACTGTAATGTTTATTTTGTAACAGCCTGTAGTCATGCGTTAGAAGTCTGCAGGTTTAGGCCGCCACTTAGAGAAATATGAATAACATACTGCACAAAAATGCAGAAAAAAGAAAAGTGAACTCGGAGTAATGTGTAAACTTATAGAGGAGATTAAAAAAATAATTAGAGTCTACATTTAATATGATAATATCTTCAGGAAGGTAAGCTTTATATAAAAAGTTTCTGTTACCACAGTCTAGTATATACACTCACGAAGCTTGAGTTGATGAGGATGCTAGGAACAATAGACTGTGCAGGCACTATTTCGCATTCAGTGTATTCCGAATCTCACCGGTCCGGTGGCATCAATGACGTCACGTTGCAGCGAAATAAGGAACAAAACTGCTGGAAGGATCGATGCTGTCATGGCGACTGTACAAGTTGTTGTCTGTGCTACGCTAGCAAAATTTTGCGAAATTTTCGTACTCCCATCTCATTCAAAGAAAAGATAGCATAAACAATTTATTTCTTGAACCGGTAGTAATAACTGGTCCGTTGACATGTTCGCTCATAAGCCATTAACACATTGTTTTTACGTTGTGCTCATTACAAACAATACAGCAGAACTAAAGCAGAACACACCGCCATGACACAACAGTGCACGATGTTATTCGTCTGCTAATTCCCGCCCTATACAAGAACCAATCAGATTCACTGATGGCGGCTGATGGAGACTGCCACCACCTCTGCAAGTTGATGGCACCGGTGCGACACCGGTGGAACATCAATGACGTCATCGGTGGAATTCGGAACACCGTGATGCCATCGGATTGCTCACCGGTGAGATTCGGAATACGCTCATTGTCTGTAATGAGGCGATAGTAGCGATCCTAGTGATTAGCAACTACACTATCTATGGATGCATATTTATTACATATTGAGCTTCGTGACTGTATACACTAGATTATTCTGTTACGTAGTTTTATTGATGTATGCATATGTTTCTGTACGACAGTGAAAATGAGGGAGATTGTTTTAAGTTATGCCCGATTTTAATTTTTAGTAGCTCTACAGCTCAAGTCCTATACAACTCGGTCCGAAACATCGAGGATATTGATCTAGCACCACAGTCTAGTATATACAGTTACGAAGCTCAATATGTAGTAAATATGCATCCGTAGATATTTGCTAGCCACTAGGATCGCTAATATCGCATCACAGACAATGCGAAATAGTACCGGCACTGTCTATTGTTCCTAGCACCCTCACAACTCAAGCTTCGTGACTGTATATACTAGGCTAGGCTGTGGTAACACTGTAAGAAACATGCCCCCCGTAAATATCTTTGATCATACTCCGATATACTGTACCACGGTCAAGCTATAACAGGGAGATGAGGTAAATAATGTCCCCCATAACCCCGTTATATGGCGATTCTATAGTTTTGCTTTGTCCACTCAAGGAAATGCTTCTCTCCGCCTATGCTTCTTATGTAGGCTACTCATAAATCGTTCGTACTGTGTGACAGAGGTTAATTTAAGATAAACTGATCGTTCTAAAGTATATTTAGCTGTATCATTTCTACCTGGTCAGGCGTGATCTTAACTCTGTTATGTACTGTAGTTCCAAAGCCGTATATTTCGCTGCTTCTGCCGGGAATGTGACCTTGATTGTGTTTCTTCGTTGTATGTGAGACAAGGTTGCACTGATATCGTTGCACAAAACGAGAACGTGGAAATTAAATCAATATAAATAATATAATGCGTAGCCTACTCAAATTTATACTATGAGAAAACTGAATGTAGCTCACTCAAATATACAATTCTAAGAACGAACCTCCGGACACAAAACACCTTACCGATCCGCACTGGATGGCAGCTAGCGCAGGACTGGGGTTTAAATCCCGCTCCATCCTGAATTTACAGCTTGTGATTGGGTAAGTCCGTAAATCATAATGCTAAAAAGCCTGAAGGATTAAAGAAAGAGGGAGTATTACGAAGATGAAAAAGAAAGGTTGCATTAAAGGCTGTCTTTGAGTATTTGGGGGTTCGAATAGATAAAGGATAAAAACGATAGACAAGAAGCTGATATTAGGAACAGAATTACTAAAGGCAGAACAGTAACAACAATGTTGAAT